>NC_056726.1:587233702-587260209 GCF_019279795.1 Protopterus annectens | reverse complement strand
CACCTATATGGGACTGTATGTCCAATACAGGCTAGTTGCCTTGTGTACATGGCATATAATTACGGCACAATCCACACTGTCATCAATGATATACATGCCATTACTGTTCTCAAGTAACTATGTATGTAGTGTGTGTGCATAAGCAAAACAGGTAGCACACATGCATCTGGTTTAGCAACTTGATTGGGGTCCCACACCATCAGACAGTCAGGTACATTCCACAGAAAGAATACCAAAGTATAGCCAATAAGCTGTGTGACAGCTTAATGTGACAAAGGTGCTATACTTTCATTAGACATCACTGGAAGATGTGTCTGGAGGTATATGAAGAAGGGTGCATTATACACAGATATTGGTGTGATGAAAGCTAGGAACCATGAAGGTATTATGGCCTCAGATGTGGATGTCCCTCACATACCCAGTACTTGTGTTACATTCAAGGGAATAGTCAGCACTGTGACCACATGCTGGTAGATGTACACTTACCATCTACCCCAGAACATGGATTACATACCTATTGGTCTGATTATAGGTTGTGATATACACATTATAATTCAGTGGTGTGCTTGTTTCTTGAATTAACAACCCCCCCGTGTCTTGTCAATGTAGATGTTGTCATGCCTGTAGCAGCACTGTTTGTTATGTGTTGCTACTGTCTATATTACAGTAATATCACAGTTCAAGCCAATGATTGCCCACATTCTGTAGTCATTCAGGCAGCTGTGCGGACACAGCCTGTCTATGTCATCTGTGATGCCCATCACTTAAGTAATGGACAGGAAAGGGCCAAGCAGACAGCCCTGATGTATGGACCTGCTCACTGGACCTGAGATATAGGTCACATCACACATTTCAACATAGTGAGATGCCATGTATGTGATACAGTGGTCTACCCATTTGGTGATATACAGTAACTGCTTATGGCCACATATGACAGTGTTAAATGAATACTTCAATGTGGATTTATGTCAAATGCCATGACCTGGTCAAGTTCCACAAAATGACACTGCTGTCATCATGCATGCCCTCAATGACCTCTTTGAGGACATTTATCAGATGTAACAGACATGATGTAGCATTAACAACACACAGGTCTGTTGCACACAGACTGAATATGACTAGTGTACATGAAGAAGAGGTCCTGGATCATATGTTGGTTCACCTCACAATTGAGGAGAGTCAGGAAGACTCTATAAATTCATGCATCAGGTGCTGTCCCATCTACTCAGTTGGATGCATGTTGATGTACACCCTTCTATGGGAATATAACCTGTATGGAGGCTGTGTTGAAGTGCGTAGTCAACCATATCAGGAATATCTATGTGCTGAGGTTATCTGTGATGTTGTCAGAAGCCATTGCTTCTGTGTGATAGGCCTGGGTGAAGATAAGACAGTGTATACTGCCTATCATGATCTGGCCAAGGGATGTTCATAGGTAGGTACTAGGCTATTGGCCCTAGGGCCTGTATAAGCCTAGCCAAATGGTACCCTGGCTTTTGCCACCCAAGAAAATTATTGTCCTGTGCCCCTGTCAAGCAGAGCCACAGAAGTGATCCCTGGGGTGAATTTCCTATCTCCCATCCAATCATCAAGATTTTTCTTGAAGAGTGCTAATGAGGAGCTTTGTTTGATATAGATAGGTAGTTTGTTCCAGAGTATGGGAAGTCTCTGAGATAGGAATCTATCCCTCCAGCATGTTCTGTTTATTGTGATGACAAGGTTGAGGGCCCTAGATTGTGTAGCTCGGAGGGATGGGGATTTCTTTACGTGGAGTATGTCCAACAGCTCTGGGTTTGACATAGCTTTGCATGTTAGGCAGAGATCGCCTCTGAGTAGGCGATATGTGACAGAGTAAAGCTGGAGTTTTTTTAGACGGTCTGCATAGGGCATCTGTTTGAGGCTGGTAATCCACTTTGTGAGGTATTTCTGTGGCCTTTCCAGTTGTAGATTTCTTGTGAGGTACATACCAAAAGGGGCATTGTACTCTATAATGGGTCTAATGAGTGATGAGTAGAGGGGAACAATGACCTCTTTTTTCCAGGATGAGAAACCTTTTGTGATGAGGTGTGCCATGTAGAAGGATTTCCTGACTACGGTGGTGATGTGATTATCAAAGGAGAGACTGCTGTCCACCTGTGTCCCAAGGTCTCTTATCACACTTTCAGTGTTAAGTAGACTACCACCTATGTGATAGTTCATGGGTACAGAGTTTTTACCAAAAGGGATGACAATGCACATTTTGTCATTGAGCTTGAGGCCATGGCTTTGACACCAGGCATCTGTCTCAGTGATGCCCTTTTGCAGGATGTCTACATTGTTAGGAGTTTTGATTATTGCTCCTAGTTTGCAGTCATCTGCGAACTTTGTTAGCCAAAGACCTTTTGTTTTATCCTGTACTGCAGAGAAGTAGATACCAAACAGGAGAGGACCTAGGACTGAACCCTGTGGTACTCCACTTGTCACTGGTCTGAAGTTGGATTTAGAGTCAGCTACTTTCACAGTGTGGGTTCGGTCAGTGAGCCAGTTGGCAACCCATCTTGTGACATAGGGATTTATACCTAGTTTAGTGAGTTTGTCTATAATTCCAGAGTGGGGGATGGTGTTGAAAGCCTTGGTGAGATCTAGATAGGCTGTGTGTACCACCTTACCCTCATCTACAGCTTTGGTGACCACTTCAAAGAAGTCTATCAGGTTTAGGAGACATGATCTGCCTTTTACAAACCTGAATTGGGTAGGGTCTTGAGTTTGGAGACACAATTCCCCATGCCGGTAACATTCAGAAACTCTCCCAGCTGCGGATTAGCTCTTATCTCAGTAGATGCATAACCAGTTGTCTCAATGGCAGAACACATACTGTGAAAATTGGTGAATCAACATCTACCACTACAGCTGTCACCACTGGCAAACCTCAGATATTTGTGCTTGGCCCTTCATTATATGGACTCCATTTCTCGACAGTTCAGGCTAAAGTATATGGCCTCTGCCTTACCAAGTTTGCAGATTCATGCATATTGGGTGCAGTCATTGAGTCCATCAATGATGTTAACATAGTACAGGAGGAGCTAACAGAGACAAATGAATAGGGACAAAGGCACATGATGTACAACTAAATGCAGAAATGTGTTTTTATGTTGTCCATCTGAAAAGTGGAATTCTGTGTTAATAACAGCATTGGCAACAGTCCTGCTATGCTGACACCCAGTGATGCCAGCACTGGGCATACATGTAGATAGCAGTCTGTACTGCAACCACCAAGTGTCCAAAGTGGTATTGAAAGCCTGTATTGTGCATATCATATGTCATGCCATCATATGCAGAGCTTAGGACTGTATAACAGCACTGTAGTCAAACCCTTATCAGAACAGTGATAGAGTATAATGCTCTCTTTTGCATGTACCTCACCAGACACATGCAGCAGCTGGAGAGAGGACAGGGCTTTCTCAGCAAGATAACACAGGGCCTCCAAACTATGGCATGATGTATGGGGTAGAGTGAAAGCCATGTCACTGTAATCTGTCTGGTATAGGATGAAGTGATGTCTGCCTGGCTTCAAGGCCAGTGTCTGACCCTGCCATGGTTGGAGTACTGCATATCCAAAAATCTGATACAGCTGATGACTTCAGCAGTGTCTGCTGAGGAGAATATGGTAATAATAGTGTCCCAAATACTGGTGCAAAAGGCTCTGTGTAATGTCAAACAAGAGCTCACCACACGTGTGCACACACACACACACACACACACACACACACACACACACACACACACACACACACACACACACACACACAGACACACACACAAACACACACACCCTGTTGACTGTAGTAAGAATAGAACCCATACCTATCTAAGGTACAAGTTCCACAGCTCAAGTCTGACTTGAAGTGTCTCAGGCAACACTTTATACTTGATGACATCAGCAGTGTCTTTTGAGGAGAATGTAACAGTGTCCACATGCTGGTGTAAAATGCTCTCTGTAATGTCAAGCAACAACTCTCCCACACATACAGATTTGACTGCAGTAAGAATGGAACCCCTATCTATCTAGGTATACAGACTACAGCTGCCTGTGCTTTACACAACTGCCACAGCTCAAGTCCAACTTGAAGTCTCTCAGACAACACTTTATAGCTGATGACACCAGCAGTATCTGTTGAGGAGAATATGGCAGTGTCCCACATGCTGGTGTAAAATGCTCTCAAGCAGCAGCTCTCTCTCTCTCTCTCTCTCTCTCTCTCACACACACACACACACACACACACACACACACACACACACACACACGCACTTTGAATGCAGTCAGAATAGAATATCTACCTATCTAAGTATCCAAACGACAGAACCCAGTACTCTACACCAGTACCCCTATCTAAGGTACATAGATTATAGATCTCTATATTTAAGACAGGTGCCAGCTCAAGTCTGACTTGGAGTGTCTCAGGCAATACTTTATAGCTGATGACATCAGCAGTGTCCTTTGAGGAGAATGTAACAGTGTCCTACATGCTGGTTTAAATGCTCTCTGTTATGTCAAGCAATGGCTTACACACACACACACACACACACACACACACACACACACACACACACACACACACACACACACACACACACACACACACACACACACACACACACACACACACACACACACACACACACACACAGTTGACTGCATTGAGAATAGAACCCCTACCTGTCTAAGTACACAGACTACAGAACTTAACACTTTATGAAAGCAACACAGCTGAAATCCAAATTGGAGTGTCTTAGACAACACTTTATAGCTGATAATATCAGGAGTGTCTGTTGAGGGGAATATGACATTGTCCCACATGCTGGTGTAAAGTGTAAAATGTTCTCTGTAATATCAAGCAACAGCTCACAAATACAAAAGAACACACACATACACACACACACACACACACACACACACACACACACACACACACACACACACACACACACACACACACACACACACACACACATAGCTGAATAGAGTGAGAACAGAAACCCTACCTATTTAACCACAGTAATTTATGTAACTGCCATGGCACAAGTCTGACCTTTATAAGTCTGCAGGTGAACTTATAGTAGATGGCATCAGTAGGCCATATGGGGGACAAGATGTTGGGTGGGCTGCATGAAATGAATGTGTAGGCATCTGCAAGAATCAAAATACTGTCAGCCCTGGGTCATGGAGCAGTAACTGTGGGAAACACACTTCTGCTCTTCTTTCTAAAGACACACAGACACAGTTGACTGCAGTGAGAGTAGAACCCCTACCTATATAAGTACACAGACCACAGAACACAGTACTTCATGCAAGCACCACAGCACAAGTTTAACTTTTATAAGAGTGCAGGTGAATTTATAGTAGATGTCATCAGCAGGCCATGTGGGAACCAACATGTTGGGAGGCCTGCATAGGCACATAGCTTTATAGGAGGCTAATAGCCTAATGGCCCTGTGATAAAAGCACAAGTACTCTTATTGAGTATAGTTGGATGTTCATTGTTAGCAGAGCAATTTTGTGAGCAGAAAAACTGGCCCCGTTTATGAGGGACATAGGTGCCACCCCAGAGGTGACTTTATAATCACCCAACCAGTAGTCAAGGTTGCATTTGTAAAGTGTCATTGAGCAGCACTGCTTCACATGCTGTGGGAGCCTATTACAGACAGGTGTGAGTCATTGGGTGATATATATTGTCTCCCCAGCACATTCTGTTTATGTCACAGGCTAGGTTGAGAGCCCTGCACCAAGTTATTCTTGTCTCATTTGATTTTCAGATGTCCAGCATTTCCAGTAGGGCAGGGTCTGAGACTGCTCTGTAGAGCAGACATAGGTCACCTCTTAGCAGCCTGCATGATACTGAGTGCAGTGACAAGTCTTTCACTCTTTCGCTGTATGTCATGCTTGGAAACCATAGAGTTTCCCAGGCATAACCCCATGTCTTTTCCAGTTGTTGCAGGTTTCTGGTGTGGTACAGACAGAATGGAGCATTGTACTCAATTAGTGGTCTGATAAAGGTAGAGTACAGAAGAGGCATGACCACCCTGGTCTTGGATGCGATGTCCATATGTATGATGTGCACAATGCAGAATGTGTGTGTGTGTCTCTAGTATGGACACATAGTGATGAAAGTGTAGATTACTGTTAACATGTGTTCCCAAGTCTTGCAACTCTGTGTTTGTCAAAGGGTACAACAAGGCATTTTATAATTTAAAGTTCAGTCTGTGGGTTTGGCACCAATCATTTTGTATGGGAGCCCCTTCCATAATATTTTACCATCACTAGGGGACTCTAAATTAGTGCGTCCATTTACCAGTCATCAGCAAACTTGGTAAACCATAGGCCATCTACCATTGCCTGAGCTTCAGGGATATAGTTTTCAAACAGTTGAGGGCCCAGTACAGATCCTTGTGGTATTCTAATGGTAAGTGGCTAGTGATGGAGATGCAGTCCCCATCTTTGAAAGTCTGTGGTCTGTCAGTGAGTCATTTGCCTATCCCTCTAATACCGTATGGCTTAATTCCCACATGGGAAATCTTCACTATGAGACATGAATGGGAGATAGTGTCAAAGGCCTTGGATAACTCAACATAGGTAGTATGTACTTCTATCCCTCATCCAGGTCTTTGGGGACAGTATCAAAGAAGTCCACAAGGTTCAATAAGCAGGATGTACCCCTGACAAAAACAAAATGAGTCAGGTCAGGTGTGCGGAAGGTCATCTAAGTCCCTGTGGATATGGTACATGCTGATTCCTTCCCTAGCCTTGCAGATTAGGCTTTCTAGACATATGGGTCAATAGTTGTAGTTCTGCATATTACCAGACTGATGTGCACTGCATAGCATAGAACATTTGATATTACATTTTCTGTTGAAAAAGTACTGAGACACCAGGGTTGCAGTGCTTGGTGGGTGGCAACATATGGATGTTATGTACATATGTGACATATTGTTAGATAGGGCCCTATGTTTGTAATGTTATTAACATGTAATTTTATGTCATACACAGGGAATGGGCAGTAAACAGCAGTAATACAGCATAATATGTACATTTCAATAGCAAGATGAGCAGCGGGTCTGAGCAACGGTAAGCAAAGTGCATATGCATGCATGATACACATGTTTGCAGTAGCCAAGCAATCCACAAACATGAGCCACATTGCTAAAGTCTGACAGTTAGTATTGAGTCTATGCAGTATGCCATGATACACCATGATATCACATATACTGAGCCTGTGGACATAGCTAACCTATTGGTGGATAGGTTCTGTAAAAACTTCACTCCCTTGTCCCTGCCACATGTACCCCATGACATCCCCACCACCTGTTCCCTACCTTGTATCTCTAAAGAATGGGTCATAAATGCCCTCTCTAAGGCCAAAAGCACAGCATCTATGGGACCTGATAACATTCCAGGCTGTGTACTACATGGGCTCCATCAAGAATTAGCAACACCATTGGGTACTCTTTTCAACCATAATCTAAGCACTGGTTTCATCCCAGCTGAATGGAAACAGCCACTGTTATTCCCTTTGCACAAAGTTGGTACTTCCACTTACCCCATGAACTATAGACCTATTAGCCTAACTAGCCTTATCTGCAAGGCCATGGAGCAAATTATGATGGAGATTATCAACAAAGATGTAGGTAATCTCCAAACACTTGACCCTACTCAGTTTGGATTTGTCAACGGGAGATCATGCCTGTTAAACTTGATGGACATCTTCAAGAGAGTCACCAAGGCCCTGGACTAGGGGAAATCTGTGCATACAGTCTACCTAGACTTCGCCAAGGGTTTTGACAAAAACAAAATGGGTCAGGTCAGGTGTGTGAAAGGTCATCTAAGTCTCTGTAGATATGGTCCATGCACTCAGGCATCATTGACAAACTCACCCAGCTAGATATTCAAAGAGAAATACAGGCAAAGGTATCCGAATATGGAAAACTTCACAAGAAAAAAATAATATCACAAAAATGGAACACAGAAAAGAAGATTAGTAAAGTAGAAATTAAAAAAATAGAAGTTGAAGTTATGGGGTGCCTGCAAAGTGAAGGATTTGGTGTAGAAGGTCTAACACAGGTTACATCACAGGATGATGGAGTGAGTCTCCAAAGTAAGGAGAAACAGGAAGATCAGGAGACATCTAAAGAAGAAATATGGACATGGGAAAGAAAAAGAGATTTAGTATGGTGTAATATTTATGCAAAGGAGAAAGCAAAACTAACCAATACAAAAAGAGCAGCACCAAAGATATTTGAAGAGGAATACAGGCAAAAGAATCCAGACATGGAAAGCTTTGCAATACAAAAAATAAGAAGACAAAGAGGAAAGCTAGAAAAGGAGATTAGTAATGGAGAAGATGAAGAAATAGAAACTGAGGTTATGGAGTACCTGCAAAATGAAGGAGTCAGTGTAGAAAATCAAATGCAGAAAGCACCACAACAGGATAGAGCAATGGATATTCAAATTAAGAGTAAACCAATGGAACAGGAAGCAATTGGTTAGGTGCCATATCAAGATATTTTGGAGCTTTCCACAGGAAACTAGTATAAATGTTCACTCGAACCTAGACAGCCAGGAAAAGAACAGGAAACTGTGGAAACTCTGATGCAGTCAATGTTGAGGAGTGATAGGCCAGTGAGTTCCCATATGACAAAGCAACAGATGGCACAGGATGAAATTGAAGAGAAGGTGCCACACGATGATGATATAAAACTTTCTATAGAATGCCCACAGGAAATGGAAAACAAGAGATGTGCCCTCAGTTTGGAAGAAAATGAGCTAAAAAAAGAGTTGCTTGATTTAATAGACATGGACAGATATATAAAGATTAAAGAGAGAAATAGACTGCAGAAGATCAATGAAACCCAAAAAGTCAGAAGTTTGATAAAACAAATGAATGCAATAACTAGGACTGTCCACAGAGATCCATGCACTGTAACATAAGTAAACAGGATATATTACTGTGCAGCTAAATTAATAGCTGCTAAAGTTTTACAACAAGAACATAAGGTAGCGAGGGAAAGGAAGGTGAGAAAATGGATACCATCATGGAAGTATCAAATAGAGAAAGCTATAAAGCAATTAAGACAAGAAGTGTCACTGTTATAAGACTATAGAAGAGGGAATAGATCAACAAAAATACTAAGAAAGATAGATGTGATTAAAGCAATGCACAGTATTAGAACAGACCAGGATCTATCATGCACTATCACAAATAACAAACTAAACGTTTCAGCACAAGCGGAAAAACTTAGAAGATACAGAGATAAATATAAAGAAAAAGTAGAAAATAAGCAATTTATTAATGACCCAAGAAAGTTTTATAGAGAATTGGGAAATAAGGTAAAAGGAATTGAAAGACCATCAAAAAAAGAGGAAATAGATACATTTTGGAGAAGTATCTATGAAGATTCTGTGGAACATAACAAAGATGCTAAATGAATAGAAGAAGGTAAAGAAAGAATATGAAATTTAAAGGTGCCGGATTTGAAATGGGATGAAGTAACAGCCAGAGAGACTGAATCAAAGTTAAGAAAAGCCTCTAATTGGAAAACTCCAGGCCCTGATGCAGTACCTAGCTTTTGGTTAAAAGTATTAACATTTTTGCACGAAGATTTAGCCATGAGTAAGAACGATTTATATGTGCACCCTGAACAGACACCATCCTGGTAAACAACAGGCAAAACAATGTTCTTACTTAAGAGTGCACCTGCAAGCTAACCTAAAAATTATAGACCAACAACTTGCCTTCCAAAGACGTATAAACTATACACAAGAAGTGATGCTGACAGGATTTATAGCCATTTAGAAGAAAACGCAATTATGGCAGTAGAACCAAAGTGCAATAAAAGAAAGTCATATGGAACAAAATATCATTTGTTGTTAAATAAAGTCATACTCGAGAACTGTAAAAAGGGGAAGAATCTAAGCATGGCATGGATTGACTACAAAAAAAGCATTTGATAGTATCCCACATTCATGGATATCCCACATTCATGTATAAAAGAGTGCTTAAATTGTATAAGATACACCCTACACTGATCGACTACATTACAGTGACCATGAAACAGTGGCAAAACACTTTGCAATTAAGCCATGATAAAGGACAGATTATTATCCCAAGGATAAAAATTCAAGGGGGGAGGTATTCCAGGGTGACTCTCTGTCACAGTTAATATTCTGTCTTGCCATTAACCTATTAAGCTGTTTACTTAACAGCTTAGGCGATGGCTATAATTTGGCTCCTAGAAAACAACAAACTGTAAAGACTTCTCATCTTCTCTATGTCGACGATTTAAAACTGTATAGTTCATCAGATGAGGAACTGAAAGCACAGCTGCAGGTTGTCAAAACTTTTTCAGATGATATAAGAATGTCATTTGGTCTTGATAAGTGTGCAAAAGCAACATTTAAAGCAGGAAAACTGCAGTACCAGGAACACATCAGTTTAGGACAAGAATGTGATATAAAAGAGCTTGAGCAAGAGGAAGTGTATAAATATTTAAGAATTGATGATGGATCAACAATAAAACATGAAAAAATGTGAATAAAACTTACTAAGGAATACTTTAGTAGACTTAAATTAATCCTGAAAACAGTATTGACATCTAGGAATGAAATCCAAGCTATAAATCAATTTGCTCTTCCTGTCCTAACTTACAGCTTCGGAGTGATTGACTGGCCCCAGAATATGTTGGATAGATTAGATAGGAAAATAAGAAGGATGCTTCATGCTCACCAAATGATTTATAAAAATCAGTGTATATCAAGATTATATATTCCCCATTCTGAAAGAGGGATGGACCTCCTTGAAATTAATTACATGTATAGATCTGCAATTGTGGGACTCCACACATATCTGCTGACCTCACATGACCCAAATGTAGTGAAAGTTTTGAAACATGAGGAGTATAAATCTAAGATGATTTCCCTGCTTATTCTAACAGAAGCATATCGGCATCAAGGAGGAATGGAAATTAAACCAGAAGTAGGTAAAAATCAGGCAGCAATTGAATGTGCCAAGAAACAAAAGAAAGAATATAAGGTGAAGGACCAAATGAGAAGGCAAGAAATGTGGAAAAAGCATAAATACAGTTGCAAGTATAGAAAACATCTAGAAGACACTCATGTTGATCAGGAATGAACACAGGAATGGTTATGGAGAGGCAAATTCAAACCAAGAGATGAAAGGTTAATACTGGCAGCCCAAGATTGTGGGCTACATACATGCTAGTTTACAAACTCCATTGAACATGTGGGAGAAACAGACAAATGTAGGTTTAGTAAAATCGAATTGGAAACAGTCGCACACCTTGTTGCTGATTTTGACATACTAGTGGCAGAAGCACTGTATACTGAAAGGCATAATCATGTGTCAAGACTGTTTGACTGGGGATAGTGCAAATATTATGGTACTGAAGTGGCTGAAAAAAATGGAAAATATGAGCCACAAAGCATCATAGAAAATGATGATGTTTATATCACATGGGATCATGCATTACCAGCAGTTCAAAAGATAGATGCTAGAAAACCAGATATAGTGGTCTAATAAAAGAGGACAAAAGTTGCATTGATCATTGAAATCACCACACCCAGTGACTACAGTGCCTTGCGTACAGAGGGACACAAAGTCATAAAAATATCAGGATCTGCAAGCAGAAATGAGAACGATGTGGAAGAAAGATACCCAGACAATTCCAATAGTAGTAGGAGCAACAGGTCTTATAAAAAAGAATCTATAATCGTATTTAGATATGTTACCAACCCATGTAACCCCATATGAATTGCAGAAGGAGTCATTACTGGGCTCATTGCAGGTGCTGCGAAGAGCAGTTTTGGCTGACATCAAAGATTGAAACAATACTAATTTCATGAGCTTTAATCATATTTTGACTTAGGAATGGGGTCCATTCCTGTCATGGTATTAGAAACCCAAAAGACTTGGTGAAATTTAATAAAGTGTCTAGGTATCAACCCTTATATCATTAAATGGGTCGCTAACTGGCTTACTGATAGAACACATATAGTCAAAATAGGGGAATCCACCTCCAACAGGATCCGAATGGAGAGATGATAAGTCACTAGAGTCTGAATGGAGAGATGATATGTCATCAGGGTCCAAATGGAGAGATGATAATTCAGAAAGGTCCGAATGGAGATATGATAAGTCAGTAAGCAAAGGAGAGTAGTATTGGCAAAAATGAATTCATCTTCAAGTCTTGGTGAGTACCTTCATGAGGTGGACCCTGTTTTTCACAAAATTTCACCAGTATGACACTGATATATAGACTGTATTTTAAATAGTATATATCATGGACAGAAGTAGGTCAAAAATTAAAAAAAGATAGCTGGGTGCACAAAACCCAAGATAAAAAAGTGCCCAATCCTGGTAGGTGCACTGGTGCCAGGACTGGAAAAAAAATGACAGTGCAGAACTAACATTCCTACAATGGGGCAAGGCCAGGCCCAGGGGGAGGATGCCCCCCACCCCCCTGTTGCAGAAGGAAGTGGCAGTCCACAAAAATCACAAAAACTGATGGGCCAAAGAAGAGTCATAAAGATGACAGAGTGCACTATTGATGATAAGCAAGAGATTATCTATTGTTACTATTATGCAAAAAGCTCAGAATTTCTAGGCACAAGATATACAAAAAGATCAGGAGGGAAATTAGAGGAAAGAAAAATATTTCCACAAGAAAAACTGTCAGAAGCCTCAAGTAAACATTTGTGCTCATTAATACAACAGATTTGTGAAGGGCGGAGACAGTGGTGCAGCGGTTAGCGTTGCCGCCTCACAGCAATAGGTTTTCCGGTTCGATCCTCAGCTGGGGTGCCTTCTGTGCGGAGTCTGCATGTCCTTCCTGTGGTCGCGTGGGTTTCCTCCGAGTGCTCCAGTTTCCTCCCACATCCCAAAGACATGCTGTAGGTGGATTGGACACTCTAAATTGACCCTAAGTGTAAGTGCGTGCATGTGTGTGCCTTCTGTGGAAGGTTGGATGTCGGGCTGGCAACTCATCACTGTAAAACTCCACTGCCAGTCATGAGCAGACAGGTGATCTGCTGTGGCAACCCCTAACCGGGAAAAAGCCGAAAGAAGAAGAAAAATACAACAGATTTGTGAAAAACATTATATAGACCAAGAAACATTAATCTGTTTGGAAAAGGAAGCATCTAAAGAAGTAAGAAAATATAAACAACAAAACCTAGAGATTTTTGAAAAGTATAAATAAGAAATATGGACATGGGAAAGAAAGAAAGAGAGATTTGATATGTTGCAATATTTATGTAAAGTTGAAAGTCAAATTAATCAATATAAAAAAGACAGCCCCAAAGATATTCAAAGAGAAAAACAGGCAAAGGCATTCAGATATGGAAAATTTCACAATAAAAAAATAATATCACAAAGTGGAAATGTAGAGAAGATTAATAAAGTAGAACTTAAAAAAATTGAAGTTGAAGTTATGGAATGCCTGTGAAGTGAAGGATTGGGTGTAGAAGGTCTAACACAGGTTACATCACAGCATGATGGAAGGAGTCCCCAAAGTAAGGAGAAACAGGAAGATGAGGGACAGCTAAAGATGAAATATGGACATGGGAAAGAAAAATAGATTTAATATGGTGTAATATCTGTGCAAAGGAGAAAGCAAAACTAATCAATACAAAAAGAGCAATACTGAAAGTATTTGAAGAGAAATACAGGCAAAGGACTCCAGACATGGAAAACTTTATAATACAAAAAGTAAGAAGACAAATCCCAGGATTCAGCAAGCTCTGCACAGCATGCAGGAATAGTGCAAGAGTTGCTGGAGGCAATATGGCCACTGAGAGATGCAAGAACAGGCTCCAGGGACTTGCATGAGTGCTCCTGCACTACTCCTGCATGGACACAGTTCCTGTATGCTAATTACCCCATTTGCAGGTGAAAACCATGCAAATAAGGTGAATTAACAATCCAGGAAGCTGGCAGCCATCCATGCAGGATTAGTGTAACCTGCAGACATGTACTTAGTAACCGAGTACATTTCTGCAAACTACAAAACAGAGCAATGACAGCTCTAAATAAAGGGTATATATAATGTGGAAAACATGCCAATGGCCAGATATATGGCAATTTTCATGGAAAACAGTTGAAAAACAAAATAATAACTTTTTTTTTTTTTTTGGCCGATTTCAGCCATTTAAGCATGAGGCAGTGGCGTGCAAACGGGATTGGCCAGAAAATAAAAGTAAAACCCTGAAAAAGCTTTTTCTGCAAAATCACAATTTTGCCATTATAGTCAATGGCAGGCAGAAGACAACAAGGCCAGTGAATAGTGATTGCTAAGGGGGAAGGCTCAGCGTCAGTCTTGTAACTAGGCATTAGCAGGCAATTCTGTGCAAATGAGGGGAATGATACTGAATCAGAGATTTCCCCTCACGGCTAGCCTGCACCCAACCGTGTAGGTGCAGGAAAACCATGGTGCAAGCCTAAGAGCTAGCTGACATCATAGAGGGGTGTGTCAGGCATACTGTAAGCTTATTGGAGCTCTGTGGCTCAGGATTGCCCTTAGCTTAGCAGAGCTAAGGAAGGGAGTGTGTTTGAAGCTGCCAAGCACACTTTACATTGCCTAAATGTGTGTTCTTGCTGCGTGCCGGGTTTAAAAAAAAAAAAAAAAAGTAAACCAGGAAATAGCAGCTCCATTCAAATCTGAGCACTGGGTTTGCATGGTGCACCTCGGGGCTTAAACAGGAAAGCAATGGGAAGGGAAAACAGCAGTAGGAAGGTAATCAAGGAGAACTAGCATAGCTGGCAGGTGAAATGTATCAGAATCAGCCAATTACACAGGCAGCATCCCAGTCCACCACAGAACTATAAACTATGCAAACATCTTTCCCCACAAATGGGGAAATTTTACCTAACAAAAGAAACAAAATGATAGGGGCTGCATTCACTCTCATAAATCAACATGTGGAAGAGGCTGGTGGTGGTGAGGATAAGAATGCTGATGACCAGCCCACAGTGAGGAGAAGAAGAAGAGTGTACAGACCCAGGGTAACCTAACCAGTGGCTGCATGAACTGGAGATAGTGGAGCACTATAAGGTGGACAGGGACCTCCTATAGCAAATTGTTGAGCTGTGCCAGCTATGCCTCATACACAGAACCAACAGTGGGGAACCCATCCCAGTGAATACCAAGGTATGTGTAGGCTTAAGAATACTAGCCACAGGTACCTTCCAAAGGCCAACTGGGGATATCATGTGGATCTCACAGGCATCAGATCCAGGGTACTCCACCATTTTATGGATGCCATGTCAGCACATGCCAGTGAGCACATATATTTCCTCAACACCCATGAGGCGTTGACCAGCAATATGCGTCTCTTTCACAAAATAGCAGAATACCCTGAGGTAGTGAGTGCTATAGACTGCACGAGCATACACATCAAAGCATCACCTGGCAAGAGGGGTAGAGTCTACATAAACCTCAAGGGCTTACCCTCCATCAACTGCCAGGTCATGTGCAATGCCCAGGGCATTATAATGAATGTGTGTGCTGGCAGCCCTGGAAGATATCACAACTCTCACATCTGGTATATGACACAGCTGTACCAGAGATTTGCCAATGGGGACATCCCATATGGCCACCTAGTGGGGGATGCTGGTTATGCACTGGAGCTGTGGCTGATGACACCCATCAGAAATGCACACACACCTGAACAAGAACTCCATAATGAGGCTCACGCACAGACCAGAATCATAATAGAGCATGTGTTTTGGATGCTCAAGTCGCAGTTCTGGTGCCTGGATATATCCGGTGGAGCCTTGCAGTACTCACCAGCTACATGTACCCAAATTGGCATAGTATGTGCCACGCTACACAATATGATCCTGCAGAAACAACTGCAGCAAGAACAGCATGGGGCAGGGCCACACAACCCCCCCATTATCGCCAAGGCCTGCACAGGCACAGAGTGACTCGGAGGAGGAACAACCTGAGCCTGCTCCAGTAGGCAGAAGGAGGCATGCCCAGTATGCCCAGGCCTTGGCAAAGAGGCTATGCATAGCACATATACTGACATGGTAGAAACCCAGGGAATGAAACCTCACTCCAACTTGAGCATACATTAAAAGGGATGCCAAACATGACACTACCTGTGTATAGGGAGTGTATTATGTGCATCTGACATAGTTAGCCCTCCAGCACCATCCTCAATCCTGGCACAGCCACAAGGTACGTCATACTCACTATCAGTTGCTGAATGGAGTAGAATGTTCTGCAACCTGCATCTATGGTATGGATGTGAGCATGTTAGGGAATTGGGTGGCTGAATGGGATGCCAGCAGATAGTAGACACCTATATTGGCAGCATGACATCCTTAACAAATACTGGTGTCAACATAGTAGGCAGGACTAGACAAGGTGACAAAACCCACTGCAGGACATGTGGTGGGCCAAATGTGTGTCCATAGGACACACACATGCATGTCACTGAGGCTCACATACCCAACAACAGTCGCACCCAGAAGGACATGTGTAGACAAACACAAAGAAAGGCTGTGCTAAGGCCAGTAATTATGGAGAACAGCCCCCTCCAGACCTACAGAGACAGACTACAACAGGTCAGGCAGTGGGATGTTAGTTCTGAAGGGTAAGAAATCTGAAATAGAAATGTATGTCAATAAAACCTAAGAACTATAGTACACTGATACACCTCTAGTCTGCATGATAGGTCAGAATACAGAAAGAAATGGAGTACCTGAAATACCAGTACAGTCATAGCACATGTGTACAGTTGTCAGGTGCCCCCCGCCACAATCCTATGTAGAAATGTAGTAACATGTATGTGTAGGTATAACAACAGTGGAGCACAGATTACCTGAGCCGGCCAAAGTAACAGAATAGATTGTAGCAAGTGTACAATATGCAGGGCTGTTTGTGTTAGGTTGGTGTGTGTTGTATATTGTGTGAGAGTGGTCAGCATGTAGGCATATTTGCTTTTGTCCTGGTGGCCAATGGCCAGTTCTGCTGATGACAGGGCCAAGTTCTCACAACTGCAGTGCCAAATGCAATGCATCTCAGCAAGACGCATTCCAGCAGTGATCGATACTAATTGTTCAGATGTAAGATCTGTCACCATGTGAAAGATGGACATAGCATGAATGTGGGCCCAGACATACAAACAGTACACAGGTGGAAGTACCCTAGACAGAGAGTGTATAAAATGTTACTGTCAAATGGACACACCTTTGGAATTGTACATACAGGTTAGCAGCACTTTAGTTGGGTTTGTAGTATGGAATACTGATGTTGTCTGGCCAAACACTGGCAGACCACAAAAGTCACAGGTATGAAGTACTGAAAAACTGCTGATGTCCCTGCACAAGCCAGTATAAGTGGTATGCCCCACATATATCTATGAGTCAGATGCAAGTAGCTTCCACAGAGCACATGCACCCAGCCCATCCCACCATCAGCCACAGGTACCTCACAGGTCTTATCCCTGCTGTTGGGAATGAGTACAATATGACCCCCACCTCTGTAGGGGAATAGCCACAGAATGCAGCATGCTGAAGAGGTGACCCATGCAGGTGTGTCCCTAGCTGTGTCCCTAGCTGTAAGCAGCACCCTGCCAGCATCCACACCATTGGATCAATAAGGACAGAAACTATTTACATTAACACCTTGCCCACCTACCCTGTCACCCCAGGGGAATATAGTGGCTTGCAGCCTGGGACTGTAGGAATGACACAATGCACCAGCCTGCTACAGGTGGCCTGCATCACTACCAAACGCCCTACAGTCCTCTGTTGAAGGCCTGTGTCTCACCCATACTGCCAATGTATGTTATCTCATGGACTCCCAAATAACAACATAACACAGTCCACAGAACCCAAATGCAAGGCCATGTCAAGAAATCCCAGTAGCGAGTACACCATGTCCAACTGCATGAACTGTGGACCAACCCCTAATACTGCTGCGATGAAGTGATAACTATAAGGATACTTAAAACATAACATTTGCATAATGTTCGGAATAGGATAGAATAACAGGGAGGCTAGAAGCATGGACACCACGGAGTTTGTGAAGTCTGAAACTCAGCTGTGTGCACATACTATCCCTGCCTGTAAACACAGGAATGGGTGGCTACAAACCTGCTCGTAAACCACAATGTGAAAGGATAATGAACAGAAATATGAGCTCTGCCTCTGGGTAACCTGTGTGAATCTGTACAGATGTGAGGTATGGCCACAGCAGGATATGTCCATACTGTCACATCGATGGATGTACAAGGATGAGATCCTCAGCCACCACTGTACCAAGGTGCTGAACCATTTACACATACCAATCAGCAAGTGCCTGTAGCTCCCCCTCCAGAATGGCATGATTGTGTAAGAATATGTAGGCTGCAGACCACAATACTGGACACAGTTTCATTCACCCTGTGTTCCCCAGGAAATTACTGCAAGCAAATATGTATACCTGACAGTGGTTGATGACATAAAACATCACAGTGTAAAACAGTACATATGTCTGAATATCTCTGCTAACACCAAAACAATGTAGCAGAAGCAGCACAGACACAATTACTTAGAGTAACCCACTATCCTTTGCCCATTGTGACCGCATATTGTCAACCGATCTACAGATATCTTGCAGAAACAGGTTGCTTGCTGTAGGTGTAGAACACAAAAGCCTGCAGTGGAGCACAACCTACCTGGAATTGATTCACACATTCAGTACAGAAGGTCATACTGGGCATGCTTTCACACTTACAGAAATGAAGCCCATGTCTGGCAACAACAGTGGACTAGACATATCTGACAGTCGCAGATGTTTGTTCAAACACTCCACATTGCACATCACTCATGCTTTGCACATACATCAGATAGGAATACACACATATATCCAAGGACAACACACTATAAAAGGCCAAACTTACACATACATAGCTGTCTAAAAGAGAGTGACAGACAGTGACAAAGAGCTTCCCATCATGAGGCCTGTAAAACCCAACACACATCCAATTGATGAAAACCACATGATGTGCAAATGTCAATCACTGTAGACATTTGCTTCTGGTATCCCACAGCACCATAGTGTCTGTGGTGCTTGTGATAACTGTGTAACAGTTGGGGTTGGGGTTGGGAGGGTGGCCTAATGGGTAAGGTGTTTGCCTTACAAACACAAGGTGCAGGGTTTGAGTCTCACAAGGGATAATTGGCTAGGCTTACAATGGCCCGCAAGGGCAGTTAGCTTAGTATGAATCTATGAATCTATGAATCTATGAAAAACATGGCTGTACAAGTCATTATTCATCTAGCAGTTGTATACATATTCCTGTTAAATGTAAACCTGTGTGTGACTGAGTGTTGTGTGTGTGTGATTCCAGATGAATGGCTTATGGCCCATTCAGACACACTGCACTCCCTATTGCCCTACTTTGGCAAGCCTGCTGATGTCATTCACCTTGAAATACACCTTAGGGGAGGGAGTAACCCTGTAAGCTCCATGGTGTGTACTATAACTGTGTAATGCTATAGTGTGATGTACTAGTTAGGTAGGAGTTCTAATCCCAGACATGGTGACTGTGTAGGTTTGGTTGTGGTAGGAGTCAATGCTTTTGTGGCTATTCACAGTCAGTACTCTCTCCATTGCCTTACTTTGGCAAGGCTGATGATGTAATTCACCTTGAAATACACCTTTGGTGAAAGAGTAGAACTAGAAGCTCTGTGGTGTGTGCTATAACTGCGTAATGTTGTAGTGTGATGTCTTAGTTAGGTAGGAGTTCTAATCCCAGACATGACAACTGTGAAACGCGGTGTGTGTTTGTCTGTGTAGGGATCAATGCTTTTGCAGCCATTCACACTCACTACACTTTCCATTGCCCTATTTTGGCAAGACTGCTGATGTCATTCACCTTGAAATACACTTTTGGGGAAGGAGTAGCTCTATAAGCTCCATGGTGCGTGCTATAACTGTGTAATGCTGTAGCATGATTTACTATTTAGGTAGGAGTTCTAATCCCAGACATGATATCTTTGAAACTGTGTGTGTGTGTGTGTGTGTGTTTGTGTAAGGATCAATGCTTTTGAGGCCATTCACAGTCACTACACTTTCCATTCCTCTGATTTGGCAAGCCTGCTGATGTCATTCACCTTGAAATATACCTTTAGTGAAAGAGTAGCCCTATATACTCTGTGGTGTGCTATAAATGTGTAATGCTATTGTGTGATGTACTAGATAGGTAGGAGCTCTATTCACAGACATGGTGACTGTGTGTGTGTGTGTGTGTGTGTGTGTGTGTGTGTGTGTGTGTGTGTGTGTGTGTGTGTGTGTGTGTGTGTGTGTGTGTGTAGGGATCAATGCTTTTGTGGCCATTCACAGTCACTAGGCACTCCTAAAAATGGAGAACATCAATATCTGTGCAGTAACAGAGACCTGGTTCAAGTCTCCAGAGAGCACCCCTGCACTACCAGGCTACAACTCTTACCACACTTTTTGGCCACCAAGCCAGGACCAAAACACTAAAGGTGGAGGAGTGTCCATATTCACCAAGGATATTCACAACACCAGGCAAGTTGCCCAACACAATGCATCTGAAATTCTCCAGGTGCAACTAACACTAGGTAAGACTGCAATCCAAATTGTAGCCTGCTACAGATCCCCCACCATGCCCCAAGATTCTCACTACACCTTTCTAAACATACTGGAAATATTATGATACAACCAAACACCTTAATACTGGGTGATTTCAACTACCCTGCCATTAACTGGAAAATTACTCATGTACCAACAACTTTGCAAAATGGTTCTTGGAATTCTTAAATTCCAATGCCCTGGATCAACTAATCCATAGTCCTACCAGAGGCTCCAATATCATAGAACTGGTCATTACCAACATGGAAAATAGATGCTCCACACCTATGGTCACCCCTTCATTGGTCAGGTCTGACCATAAGGTAATCACCCTTGACATCCACGTCCCTCCCCCATCCCCCAGTAAGGAAAACTCTGTAAAAAATTTCTCCAAAGTCAACTTCATGCTACTCAGGTCAGAAGTGACAAACTTCATGACACCTATGCAAATGGGAACTGAAAGTATGACTTCTGAATCCTACACTAAGGCACTGTATGAGCACATCCACTTGTGCAAGAATTGTGCCATCCCAAATAGAACCAAGATGCTCTCCTCCAAAAAAAAAGCCAATCTGGTCATCCCCTGCCATAAACAAACTTTGCAACAAAAGGAAGAAACTGTTGCAGAAAGGAGAAAAATCCCAGGATGAAAAAAACTCTCTTACCAGCCTCAGTAAGAAGCTGAGATCCCTCATAAAATCCTCCAAAGCTAGTTACAAAAATAATATAGCCAAAGATTCCAAAGACAGCCACAAGTTATTCTATAGCTATGTCAGGAATCTAAATGGCAATGCTCAGATCTGCTCTGAGCTACAACAGAATGTCATTAAATATACTGATCTCAAGGATATTGTCAGTATCCTGGCAGATTGATTCTGTGCCAACTTCACCCCCTCTCACCCCCAAAAGGGTCCATCTCAATACTGAAAGATTGCCAAATTCCGGTAATAACGGCCACACAGGTAAAATACACACTCTCCAAAGCTAAGAATACAGCATCCATGAGACCAGACAACATCCCAGGCTGTGTACTACATGAACTACAAAATGAACTGGCATCCATGAGACCAGATGACATCCCAGGCTGTGTTCTACATGAACTACAAAATGAACTGGCACCTCAACTAAGTGCCATGGTTAATCATAGCCTCACCTCAGGCTTCGTGTCCACTGAGTGGCACACAGCTACAGTTATCCCACTCCACAAGGGGACATCCACTTTGGATCCTGGGAACTACTGCCCCATCAGTCTGACAAGCCTGATCTGCCAGGCCATGGAACGTATTATCATGGAACTTATAAACAAAGACATTGGCAACCTTCAAACACTAGACCCCACCCAGTTTGAGTCTGTGAAGGGCTTATCTTGTCTCCTGAACTGATTGACTTCTTTGAATCAGTTTCCAGAGTTGTGGATGAGGGTAAGCCGGTCCACACAGCCTATCCGGACCTCACCAAGGCCTTTGACATCATCCCTCAGTCTGGAATCATAGATACATTTACTAAGCTGGGCATTAATACCTATGCCACTCAATGGATTGCCAACTGGCTTGCTGACAGAACCCATACTGTAAAAGTAGCAGACTCCAAATCCAGCTCTAGACAAGTGACAAATGGAGTACCTCAGGATTCAGTCCTGGGACCTCTCTTGTTTGGCATCTACTTCTCTGAAGTACAGGCCAACATTAAGGGACTCTGGCTAACATAGTTCACAGATGACTGCAATCTGGGAGCCATTACTGAATTCCCAAATGATGTGGATATTCTACAAAAGGGCCTTACAGAAACAGATGCTTGGTGCCAGAGCCATGGGCTCAAGCTCAATGCCAAGAAATGTATAGTTATCCCCTTTGGGAAGAAACATGTACCCATCAATTACCACATATGTGGCAGTACACTAAACATTGAATGTGTGATAAGAGACTTAGGGACACAGGTTGACAGTCTCACCTTCGATAACCACATCTTCACAACAGTCAGGAAATCCTTCTATGTGGTGCACCTCATCACTAAGGGATTTTCATCCAGTAAAAAGGAGGTCATTGTCCCACTGTACTCCTCTCTCAGTAGATCCATTATAGAATACAATGCCCTGTTTGATATGTACCTCTCAAGACATCTGCAACAGCTAGAAAGACCATAGAAATACCTCACTAAAAGAATCACAGGCCTAAAGCAGATGCCCTATTCTGACCGTCTAAAAAATATATGAAGAGGATCACCAAAGGAACACTGCAGCACTAAATCCAGAAAATTTATTGAAAAAAGTTAAGCGCTTTCATCAAAATCACAAGGCTTCATCATTGTTCTGATGAAGCCTAGTGATTTTGACAAAATCGCTTAACTTTTTTCAATAAATTTTCTGGATTTAGTGCTGCAGTGTTCCTTTGGTGATCCTCTTCATATATTTTTACTTGGTTTTGGTGTTCGTTGTTTCTGACCTTCTAAAAAAAATTCAGCTATACTCTGTCGCATATTGTCTACTCAGAGGAAATCTCTGCTTAAAATACAGGACCATTACAAACCCAGAGCTGTTGGGACATGCTGCACTTAAAGAAATCCCAATCCCTCAGAGCCACATGCTCCAGGGATCTAAACCTTGTCATCACAATGAACAAAGCAGCTGGAGGGATAGGTTCCTGACCTAGACACTCCCCAGACTCTGGAATAGACTGCCTATTCATGTCAAGCAGAGTGCCTCTTTGGCCCTCTTCAAAAGGAACCTTGACGATTGGATGGGAGATAGGAAATTCATCCCGGAGATCACGTCAGTTGCCATGCTAGACAGGGGTCCAGGAAAGTAAATGTTGTGGGAAGAAATAGCCAGGGAATTGTTATGGCTAGGCTTGTATAGGCCCTAGGGCCCTAGGGCCGATAGCCTAGTACCAACCTATGACCCTATGAACCTATGAGCTACACTTTCCATTGCCCTATTTTGGCAAGTCTACTGATGTCATTCACCTTGAAATACACCTTTTGCAGGAGGAGTGGCCCTGTAAGTTCTGTGGCGCATGGCATAACTGCATAATGCTAAAGTGTGATATACTAGTTAGGTAGAAGTTCTAATCCCGTACATGGCAACTGTGGGACGGTGTGTATGTGTGTGTGTGTGTGTGTGTGTGTGTGTGTGTGTGTGTGTGTGTGTCTGTGTAGGGATCAATGTTTTTGAGGCCATTCACAGTCACTACACTTTCCATTGGCCTACTTTGGCAAGCCTGCTGATGTCATTCATTTTGAAATACCCCTTTGGGGCAAGAGTAGCACTGTAAGCTCTGTGGCGCATGCTATAAATGTGGTATGCTGTAGTGTGATGTATTAGCTAAGAGGGGGTCCTTGGGAGCTGGCACTGGAGGAAGCCGGATTAGCATGGCAAATTCGGACAGGAGCTCACACTTTGCCAGGGCTAAATAAAGCATTGTCTATAAAATGCTTATTAAAAAAAAAAAGCTTTAGCTAGGTGAAGGTGGGTTATATCCTGTTTTAGGTGAGCTCTAATGTGTGCATTGCCTGTCACTATACCGATAAAATTTCATAATTTGTAATTGTATATGTATATAATAAGGTATAGTATAGCTTAGTCTGTATAGTCTATTTCACACACATGTATGTTCGAATGGCCATTATTTATTATTCTCATTTTGGGCGTAATATAGCAGTTCCAAATTGTATTTTGTATTTTTTATTGTAGTTTTATTGTTGTCGGCTAGGATGTCACATCCTTCAAACCGTGTATGTCAAGTTTAGTATTGGTTCCATCATGGTTTTCAACAATAACCATATGGATGGCAAGAATTAGTGGGTATTCAATGGTGCTATTAGATAAATATATAGATTTTTAAATAATGTGTATTTTTTAATTAAGCATAAATTGCACATTTCCATTTAAAAGTACACAATAGTACTGACAATTTTTAATGTTTTCATTTGTAGTCAGTATGTTGTAAGGCTGGAACTTTGACTGTTATGGTCACTGTAATGGTCTAACGCTGTGTTGCTTTAATTTCTAATGTGCTTGCATGACATCATGAGGCTCAATGATTTTCATTGGTAGCCTGGTTTTCTAATGAACTTTTAAGAGCGTGTTTTATGGTAAAAATGTTTTTTGTCTGAGGAAGATAGAGAATTCCTACCAGCGAAAGCTCTTACAATAAATTAATTTATAACCATTTGCGGTTGTTTGTTGGAGTGGACTGAGAGCTTTAGCCTGTGGTTTCCCCGAGTGATGTACCAGTTAGATAGGAGTTCTAATCCCAGACATGGAAACTCTGAAACTCTCTGTGTATGTTTGTTAGTCTGTGTAGGGCTCATTGCTTTTGAGGCCATTCACAGTCAAATCACTTTACATTGCCCTATTTTGGCAAGCCTGTTGATGTTATTCACTTTGGGGAAGGAGTAGCCCTGCAGCCCTGAAAGCTCTGTGGCACGTGCTATAACTGCGTGATGCTGTAGTGTGATGTACTAGTCGGGTAGGTGTTCTAATCCCAGACATGGCCCCCCATATTTGTAAGTGTGTCACACAAACATGCTTAGCTTTTACTCTCCTACCCCATTCTTTTCTTACTTTGTCTCTCTCTGTTTCTCTCACTCCCTCTCTGGTGGATGTGGAGAAGTACACCTGCTTTGCTTAGGCAGTAGCTTGAGTTCTGTAAGTGATGCTCATGATCAGCTGATAGCCTGTGCATGAATTGCAGTCTCCCACTAGCTGATTGCATGTGGAAAAGCTGCGGTAACATTCCCATAGCCAATTCCATGGAAACACACTCCTATAACTATGAACATCATGTGGGTATTGGCTCTTTTCATTCACTGTCAGCAGGATCTCATGTCTGTGTTTGGCAAACAGCATTACAGAGGGTAGTGGGATATACCTCTTATAGGTTCATAGGTAGATACTAGGCTATCAGCCCAAGGGCCTATGTAAGCCTAGCCAACAAGGTTCCCTGGCTTATGCCACCCAAGAAAGTTATTTTCATGTGCCACTGTCGAGCAGAGACACAGAAGTGATCCCCATGGTATATTTCCTATTCCCCATCCACTCATCAAGATTTTTCTTGAAGAGTGCTAATGAAGAACTTTGCTTGACATAGATGGGTAGCCTGTTCCAGAGTATGGGAAGTCTCTGGGACAGGAATCTATCCCTCCAGCAAGTCCTGTTTATTGTGGTGACAAGGTTTACGTCCCTAGAGCATGTAGCTCAGAGGGATTGGGATTTCTTTAGGTGTAGCATGTCCAGCAGCTCTGGGTTTGACATAGCTTTATATGTTAGGCAGAGATCACCTCGGAGTAGGTGATATGCCACGGAGTAAAGCTGGAGTTTTTTGAGGCAGTCAGTGCAGGGCATTTGTTTGAGGCCAGTAATCTTCTTTGTGAGGGAGTATCGACACCCTTCCAGCTGCTGCAGATGTCTTGTGAGGTCCATTCCAAAAGGGGTGATGTGCTCTATAATGGGTCTAATGAGTGTCGAGTAGAGGGGAACAATGACCTCTTTTTTTCCTAAATGAGAACCCTTTTATGATGAGGTGTGCCATGTAGAAGGACTTCCTGACTACTATGGCGATGTGACTATCAAAGGAGAGATTACTGTCCACCTGGGTCCCAAGGTCTCTTATCACACATTCGGTGTTAAGTAGATCACTGCCTATGTGGTAGTTCATGGGTACAGAGTTTTTACCAAAGGGGATGACACTGCACTTTTTGGCACTGAGCTTGAGGCCATGGCTCTGACACCAGGCATCTGTCTCAGCGAGGCCCTTCTGTAGGATGTCCACATCTTACAACACACACTGTGGAGACAGGCCAACAAACAGGATGGGGATGTTCCAGACATGACTACAGAATGTAAGTCTTGTTCTTCTGCATTTGAAGTAATG
>NC_056726.1:587203457-587228202 GCF_019279795.1 Protopterus annectens | reverse complement strand
CTGGTAATCCCCCCCAAAATTCCTCTTTTAGGTTTTCTGTCAAAAAAAGGGGAAAACCAGGAAATATGCACAGCAGAGCATATACCTAAAGTAAAGAGGTGGTAGAAAGAGAGGTCACAATCAAAACTCCTCTAGGTCTGTCAGGCCAGGGGAAGGAGGGTGGGAGAAGAAGTGAAGACAACTAACATGGAACGTTATGGTAAGAACATAACTTCTATATGTTAAGTTGTCTATCTCGCCTTCATTCTTACTGGATGGGACCGCGTCCCTAGCACCTTGTCCCGGGTGGCCTAACGGAACAGACTCTTGAGTACAGTGTAATCAAAATTAGCTCTATGCCTAGAAGCTAAATCCAACTTATAATGTGAAATGAATGTGTGAGGAGAAGCCCAAGTAGCTGCTGCACAAATGGTGTCTATAGGCAGTCTGTCTTGGAAGGCTATAGAAGTAGCCAAAGCTCTGGTGGAATGGGCTTTAGGTTTGTTAGGTAGCTTTTGGTGTCTTATTTCATAGATAATGGAAATTAGAGATGTTAGCCATCTAGATAGTGATACCTTAGAAACAGAAAGTCCCTTTCTGCCTTCTGCATAAGAGACAAACAGCTGGTCAGATTTTCTGAATTGTTTGGTTCTATCCAAATAGTACCTTAATTGACGATGAACATCTAGCCAATGCAATTTTTGTTCAGACCTATTAGCATATTCTGGAAAAAAAAACAGGGAGGTCAATGCTTTGATTTAGGTTAGACGCCGAGGCTATTTTAGGTAAAAAGGACGGGTTGGTTCGTAAGGATACCCTGTCCTTATGGAACAACAGATAAGGAGGTCGACAGCTGAGTGAAGTTCTGAAACTCTTCTAGCTGAAGTAATAGCTACTAGAAAGAGAGTCTTCCATGATAGCAATTTTAAAGAACAGGAAGCTGCAGGTTCGAAAGGGGGGGAGAATCAAGGAAATGAGAACTAAATTTAAGTCCCAAGGAGGAGGAGGATTTCTTATAGGAGGTCTGAGTAGAAAAACTCCCTTCAAAAAAGCTTTGCAGAGCTTGTGGGACATTATGGCAGACTCTGAGATGCCCACATGAAAGTTAGAAATAGCTGCCAATTGAACTTTAAGAGTAGAAGGAGATGAACCTGCATGGAAGAGTTCAGCTAGAAAGTCAAGGGCTATTTGGATGGAAGCCGTGAAAGGATCTATGTCTCTTCTTTGAGCCCAAAAGGCGAAACGTTTCCACTTACTTAGATAAATCTTTCGAGTGGAAGATTTATGGGAAGCTATCAAAATATCTCGAACAGCGTGAGATATATGAGGAAGCCTGGCTAAGGTTGGAATTGGAGGAACCAAGCAGTGAGGTTCAGAGAGGGGAGGGAGCGATGAAGCTGACCCGACTGATGGATCAAAAGGTCTGGAACTAGGTCCAGATGCCAAGGTTGCCCCCACAGAAATTGATGTAGAAAGGGGAACCAAACCTGTCGAGGCCAGTAAGGAGCAATGAGGATCAAGGAGGCCTTCTGAGCGATAGCTTTCTGTATCACTTGAGAGATTAGTGGGAAGGGAGGAAACGCATACAGAAGTCCTCGGGGCCAAACTTGGACTAGAGCGTCTCTGCTGGGCTGGCCTGGTAGCGGGAATAGGGTGAAATAATCTTTGCACTTGCTGTTTTGGGGAGTAGCAAAAAGGTCGCAGCAAGGCTGACCCCACTTGAGAAAAATTTTTCTCACAATAGAATCTTTCAGAGACCACTCGTGAGGCATGGGCATGAGGATAGCTCTGCTCAACTTGTCCGCGATTTGATTGGACTTCCCGGGGATGTGCGTAGCTATCAGAAACCGCTGAGAAGAAATCACCCATTGCCACAGTCTGAGTGCTTCTCGACATAGGGGATAGGACCTGGTTCCGCCTTGTTTGTTGATATACCACACTACAGACATATTGTCTGTCTGGATTGCTATTGTTCCCAAGGGAAGAGAGTCTTGAAGGGCTTGCAACGCTAAAAGCACTGCTCTCATCTCTAGAACATTTATGTGCAAGTGGCATTCGTCTGGTTTCCATGTGCCCTGGACGGTTCTGCCCTGATAATGCGCCACCACCCGATCAGCGAGGCGTCCGTTGTCAGGAGTAGCAACCGGAGGGGAGGAACAAAGGGTCTTCCAAGAAGAGCTGAGGGAAGACATCCACCACAGAAGATGATTCCTGCATGTCTGCGTAATCATAATGGTGTGGGACATCGGAAGTTGCTGGTATGACCATTGTGTGAAGAGCATCCATTGAAGGATTCTCATGTGGAATCTGGCTAATGGAAGCAGAGGTATGGCAGCCGCCATAATCCCCAATACTTTGAGAACTAACCTGGCTTTGATTCTGTTGCTGCTGAAGAGGAGCGAGACCAGTTTGTGTATGTCTGTTATTCTCTGATCTGTTAGCCTTGCAGACATGTTGACCGTGTCTAGAATTGCGCCTATGAAGGTAATAACACGACAAGGCGACAATACAGACTTTTCGCAATTTATTGAAATGCCTAATTTTTGACAAATGCGAAAGGTGTAGTCCCTGGCCCATAGAAGAAGATGCTTGGTGGGAGCTGTGAGGAGCCAGTCGTCCAAATATGGAAACACCTGGAATCCTTGATGTCTCAGGTGAGAAGCTACCACTGCCATGCATTTGGTAAACACCCGGGGGGCAGTGGTGAGTCCAAAGGGCAGGGCTCTGAATTGAAAATGACTGGTTCCCAGCCTGAAGCGGAGAAATCTTCTGGAGCGTCTGTTCATTTTTATATGATAGTATGCATCCTGGAGGTCTATAGAGCACATCCAGTTTTTTCTTCCCAATAGTGGAAGGATGGACTGCAGTGTGACCATCCGAAATCGTGTTTTCTTGACCGACTTGTTCAAGATACTGAGATCCAAAATTGGTCTCCAGTCCCCTGTTTTTTTTGGAACTAAAAAGAACCTGGAGTAGATTCCGGATCCTTGCTGGTCTGCTGGAACTGGCTGAATTGCTCTTTTTGCAAGCAGTTTTGAAATTTCCAAAGCTGCAAGATCCCTTTGAGCGGGTGGAACATCTGGGAGGGATTTTTTTGACCGGTTTGGAATGCGAACGAAGGGAATGGAATAGCCTTCGGAAATGATGGACTGTACCCACTTGTCTCGAAAGTTAGGGATAGCCAGGCTTCTGGGTACAGTGACAATCTTCCCCGACTGCCTCCGAAGGTGGACAGTCGGGCAACACCTCAGGGATGCTGAAAAGGCTTATCGGAGAAAGTTTCTCGATTGCCCTGGTTCTGTGGACCCCCCCTGCCTCTAGGGCGACGTCTACCATTGTTGTTCCCCCCTCTGCCTCTGGCGGGGAACTGACTCTGTGCGTCAGGCGAAGTCCCTTGAGATTGTTTACGGAACCACATTTTCCCACCTTTCTGGCCTTTGGGGTAAGGCCTAGAAGGAGTAGAAAAACGTACTCCGATGGCAGAAAGAGTCTTGCCATCAGTCTCGCACCTAGTCAAGGTTTCTTTCACTTGAGGACCAAAAAGAGATGATCCATCAAACGGGGAATTAGTGAACGACGTTTTGAAGGGGTCCGCAAAGTTGCATAGCCGCATCCAGGCATGCCTGCGTAAGGCCACTCCTGTCCCTGCGGCCCTGCTCGCTCCATCAGCCGCATACGAAAGGAGGCGCATGGAGGAGTTAGCTATGGAGTTCAGGGTAGCCAGCTGAGTGTTCATCTTGTCTTGAAACCCCGCAGCTGTAGGATCCTTTAACATATCACTCGCTTCTTTGATCAAGTCTCTTTGAAGACGAGTAAAATGGCATAGGTAGTTCAGCGAACGCATTGCAAAGGTCGCTGACGAAAACATCCACTTCCCGTACCTGTCCATAGACCTAGATTCTTTGTTAGGTGAATGGACAGGCACTGAAGGATCAGCTAGTTCCTTCTTAGTGGCAGCAGCAACCACCATAGCATCCACAGAAACTCCCTTTGTCAGAAACTGTTTATCCGCTGGTGCCGTGATAAATTTTGAGGGTCTCCTGGGAGTGGGGTCCACTGAATCAGGAGCCGTCCATGCCTTTTTTGCTACCACCTGCATGAGGGGGTCAAAGGGGGGAGACACCCAGGAGGTGGAAGGGCGAGAGCCAAACGCCTCAAGATACACAGATTCATCCTCCGAAGGGTTGAGGGCTGGCCAATTTCCCCTCTGTTTGAGGATTTCTAGAATGTCTGCAAAGGAGACATCTTCAGAAGGGGCACGGGGAACCCTCGAATCCTCTAAATCTGTGTCAGAGGTGAAGGACTCAGGTGAGTCTATGTGTTTCCTCTTACACTTCTCTTCCGAGGGGCTCTTCTGCCAATTCAGGAGAGGCCTCGAAGAGGATGAGATCCCACAGGGGATTCCTGAGGAGCTGGCTCTCTGCGGTCTGGGATGAGGGAGTGAGTAGACTTGACCTGAGGCACTGAAGAGGGAGGGGGCGGAGCCGACTGTGGAGTTGAAACAGGTTCCAACACACTCCGCATGACCTTGAGCACCCCTGTCAGGCAGAGCCAGAGGTCCCCGCTCCGAGAAGCTGAAAACCTCCCTCGGCACCGACGGTGATGGCTCGAGGCGATGTCGGAGCCGAACTCACCAGCGCCCGACACCCGAGAGGGAGGCGGGTCGGACAAGGGTCCGATGCCACTCACCTCGGAGCCGACGAGGGAAGTCCGGCGCCGAGATTCTTCCAAGGAAGAAATCGGGCCGGCGACGGAGCCAAAGACATTTGTATCGCTCCGGCGCTACCACAGTCTCGATTCCGGCATGGCCCGAGCTCAAAGGAGTCGGAGGAGGAACATAATGAGGAACAGGGTCAGGCATCGACTGATGAGTCGGGCTCTGAAGCATTTGGGCCAGTGCCTCGGACTCAAGAAGCCGACTCACTACCCTCTGAAGGTCATGGTCCGAAAGCCTCGATGAGCTAGAGGAGTGAGATCTATGGCTCCGTTCAGACAGCAAGGGAGATGCTGGAGCCGAATGAACGGAGCCAGGGAAGGTGACCTGGACCTCTTTCTAGATGTCGGCTCCGAAGGTTTAGTCGGAGCCGACACAGGAATTTCCAATACCTCGGCTCCAGCCGGAGCCGAGGAAACCACAGAAGCTGCAGTCTGACTCATCGGCTCCAGCCGGAGCCGATGTAGAAGGAGGTTTCGAAGCCTTAGGCCTCGACTCAGTAGCTGGAGCCGAGGACCTAGAAGCCTTAGAGGGTTTTCCCGAAGAAACAGTAAGGGAACACTCAGGCTTAAGTAAACCTCTCAAGATAAGTTTATTTTTTCTTTCCTGCAGGACTCTGGGGCTGAAGCCATGGCATACAGCACAAGAGTCCTGCAGGTGCAAAGGTCCCAGGCAGTAAACACAAGAAGTGTGACCGTCTGTCAGAGACATTTTCTGACAGCACGAGTCACACTTCTTGAAGCCTGAGACCTTTGAATCCTTGGACATTATCAAGGATCTAAGTGTAACCACACACAAAAGACACACACACACTGATTACACTACAAAGGAAGTTAACTAAATTATAGTAATTAAACTATTTAGTTAGCTTAAGTAAAGGATATATCCCTGACAAAACACAAACACTCCACTAGGGATAGAAAGGCCCGAAGGACTAAAGGAAGAACTTTTAAGTTCTTGAGGGAAAAAAATTTGTAACAAGGAAGAAAGGGATGAAGTACCCTAAACTAAGGGAAATATGAACAATTTAGCTAAATAAAAGGGGATTTAAACTAGTTTAAATCGACTGATTAAACCACTGACCTGAGCCGGTAGAAAAACAACCTCGATCGCTGTAGCGGCAAACGAGATCTAAGGTAACTCACGCCTAGCATTGTGGGATATAGGGGGAGCCTCGAGCCGGTGGAACCAACTCTCAAGCTTTTAGAGTGTCGGCTCCGAACCCATCCAGCAAGAATGAAGGCGAGATAAACAACTTAACATCTATCTCTACTGATGATCTGTGGATACCACCCAAACATTGCAGACAGCCTATATATAGCTGTCTAGCTTATATACTATCTCTACTGATGATCTGTGGAGCCCAGCAAAACATTGCAGCCAGCCCCTGTAGAACTATCTAGCCTATAACTATCTCTACTGATGATCTTTGGAGCCCACCCAAACATTTTAGACAGCTTCTATACAGCTGTCTAGCCTATACTATCTCTAAAGATGATCTGTGGAGCACACCCAAACATTGCAGCCAGCCCCTATAGAACTATCTAGCCTATATACTATGTCTACTGGTGATCTGTGGAGCCCACCCAAACATTTCAGACAGCATCTTTACAGCCGTCTAGCCTATATGCTATTTGTACTGATGATCTGTGGAACATACCCAAACATTGCAGCCAGCCCCTATAGAACTATCTAGCCGATATACTATGTCTACTGATGATCGTGGAGCACACCCAAACATTGCAGACAGTCTCTATGCAGCTGTCTAGCCTATATACTATCTCTACTGATGATCTGTGGAGTGCACCCAAACATTGCAGACAGCCTCTATGTAGCTATCTAGCCTATATACTATGTGTACTGATGATTTGTGGAGTGCAGCCAAACATTGCAGCCAACTCGTATAGAACTATCTAGCCTGTATACTATGACTAATGACTGTTTTACTAATAGTCAAACAGCTACTGTCTGCTTTTTGAGCCTTTTTGCACCTCAGGGGTAGCCCCGCTCCATTCACCCTCACTACACTCGGGTTCACTTCGCTCACTGCCCACCTCCATTCCCACCCACCCCTATATAATTTCCTTTATACCTAACCATTAACACCCACTCTGCACCCTACTTCCCCTTCCTCTTCTCCATGCAAACCATAACTATTCCCTACCCTCTCCCACACTACACTTGCAAACTATTACTTCTACTTCCACTACCCACATTACTCGTACCCTCCCTACTCAAGCATCACCTAATCAACACACTCTTACATACCTACCTGCAAAATAAACCTACTACAAACTCACCAGTCACCAATTTCAGTACTCTAGCACTCAATACTCTTACCCATCCTGCCTTTCTCTACTACCCTTTTTCTTGTACTATCTCATTACTCCTCCTTCACACTGTCACCTCACTTAATATCCAGTTATCTCCTATTCTCAAAGTTCCTACAATACCTCATACTAGGGTTACCTCATCTCCTTATCATTCATTTACTATTTTCACTTCTATCCTTTCTACTGAAACTCCTCTTCCTAAAATCAAAATTCCCCCACCTACACCACATTCCCTAAAAATAAAACAAAATATTTTACCTTTAACTTATACAAACATAACTGCCACTACTTCCCTAATGTTCTTGTAATTGCAGGAGATATTCATCCCAGTCCAGGTCCTAGTCAACATAACTCCACCTATAACTATAGTCCTACTAACCTATACACCTCTGTCCCCCCAAACAAACAAATCTCCTTTTACTCAAACACTAGAAGTATATTAAACAAGGTTAGTGAGCTTCATGCTTAGATCTTAAGCCACACCCCTGATGTCATCATCCTAACAGAAATTTTGCTAAAACCCCAACCTCATGACAGACACTTTCTCCCTCCTGGTTATAGTACACTGCACTTTGACTGCCAAATGAAAAAGGGTGGTGGAGTTGCCATTGTTTACTCTAACCACCTTACTCTGACAACCCCTAATAAAACTATCCCATCCTTTTCCCCTGCTGAAATACTGGCAGCCAATCTTGTACTTAACACCCATACCACCATCACAGTAGTAGCAATCTACATTCCCCCGGGGGATAACTTACCCCGGCTAGGACAGCCAACCTTGTACTTAACACCCATACCACCATCAAAATAGTAGCCATCTACATTCCCCCAAGGGATAGCTTAACCCTGCTGGGACAGCCAACCTTGTACTTAACACCCATACCACCATCACAATAGTAGCAATCTACATTCCCCCCGGGGGATAACTTACCCCTGTGGGAAAACACATTCTTACTTCTCTCTACATATTCCTAATGAAACCATTATTATTGGTGATGTTAATATTAACTGGTTAACTCTCTGTACCCCAAATTCTTCCTTACACATTAACTTGTATGGCTTTGCTCAACTTATCACTGATGCCACTCATACCAGCAACTCTCATACACACAACACCCTTATCGAGAGGATTCTAGTCTCTCATCCCTCTAAATATCACAATCCTGAAACCCTTCCCAACACACTAAGTGATCACTCCCCAATAAAAGTACTTGGTTATAGCCCTCACTTTGCTAAACAGCTTAGATTTATCACATGCTGCAAGCTTACTAACTTCCACCCAGACACCTTTAAATCCCTTCTCTCTAAAATTAACTGGAATTTCCATACTCAACTCCCCCTTCACAATGCTGTCCTGTCTTTCAGCTCCACCTTTCTCAGTATTCTTGACTCACTTGTCCCACTTCACACAGTCCACATTAAATCAAATATATCTCCATGGCTATCAAATTCCACTCACATCCTAATGAAAAATAGAGACAGAGCATGGAAAACATGGACCAAAACAAAGGTCTCTGCAGACTTGTTAAAATACAAAGAACTTAGAAATCAGACAAAAAAGTGTATTAATAAAGATAAGAGACATCTATAATACACCCTCAGGCTTGAAAACTAACCCCCAAAAATTTTGAAAATCATTAAACCATATACTACATCCTGGTGGTCCCTGCTCCCCCAATCCTTGTCATGATAAGACTCCCAAAGATACTGCCTCCACCTTCAACACATATTTCATTGATTCTATATCCAAACTATTTAATCCCAGTGCCAACACGTCTACCTTTAATAATATTTCAAACCACTCTCTATCAAATCCTACTATACTCTCATCAAATTATTTTTCCCTCATACCTGTACCCACCAGCTACATCAAATCCCTACTCTCTAAACTCAAACCTTGCTCAGCGTCTACCGATAGCATTCCTTCCCTTTTCCTTCAGTTAGCTGCTGACTCTCTTGCTCTCGCTGTATCTATCTTAATCAACTGCTCCATTTCAGAATCCAGTCCTTTCCATACGGAAACAATTCTTCACTCTACCAATACATAAAAGAGGTAACTCCTCAGATATCACTAATTTTAGACCAATTGCCAACCTCTCTCCTCTCTCGTCTCTCTAATTGTCTAGAAAAATGCATACATAAACAAGTTATATAGTACCTACTCTCTGAAAATCTGCTCATATCTACTCAACATGGCTTTAGACCAAAGCATAGTACTACTAGTGCCCTACTATCATTCGTTAATACCATATCCCTTGCCAGAGATAACAACAAACATGTCTCCTGCCTATTCTTAGATCTCTCTAAAGCTTTTGACACCGTCTCTCACCCTTTCCTTCTGCACAAACTAACCAACCTTAACTTCTTCCTGCTACTGTTGTATGGTTTTCCAGCTACCAAACTGACAGATTTCAAGCAGTGAAGTGGCAATCTGCACTCACCCCTCCTCTCCCAGTTAAAATGGGTGTCCCTCAGGGTTCCATTCTTGGTCTACTACTTTTCAACATCTTCACTAATCTTTATTTTTTCTGTCCTCAGTCATCACTGGTCCAATACGCTGATGACTCTACTGTCCTCACTATTGCTGACTCTCCCTTTGAACTCAACTCTACAACACAGACTTCCTTTATCTCAGTAGAAAACCTGGTCTCTGATAGCCAGCTCATCCTTAGTCCCAAAAAAGCTAAGCTACTGCTTTTTCTTCCTAAAAACTACAACCACATTAAATACACTTTCACAATCCTGTCCCTTAATAACACACACATTGAGGTGAAAACTAATACTATACTCCTTGGTGTCATCACTGATGACCAACTTAAATTTGATCTACACATTAACAACTGTATCAAGAAAACTCATCAGAAACTAGGGCTCCTTTGCCGTAACAAAAAGTTTCTCACCAGTGAAGCTAAAGTAACTCTCTCTCTTATGCCTTCCTCCTACCCAGTCTATTATATGGCTCTCAAATTCTTACTTGCCTCAATTCCACACTCCTTGCCAAACTTGAATCTACCTACAAAAAGATACATAACTGTCTCTCTCTTAAACACCTTAACTGGCTAGAACTACCTCACCAGCTTCTCCCTCAACTTCAGATCACCCACTCTATCCTTTATCAGCCTTCTTACTGTCCTACCCTATCATCTGTCATTCCCACTAGAGCTCTAACCTAAATCTACTACAAATCCACAAACCTAAAACTAAGAAAGAATGTATTCTCTATAACTATAATCCTTCCAAGGCCTGAAACAAACTCCTACTAGAGATCAGGACACTCAAGCAACTTAGTCAGCTCAAGCTAGCCACTAAAGAATACCTGTTAAGCCAATGGACCTGCCTCTGTACCCACTCCCCTTAAACAGCTTATCAACCCTAACTGCACACCTCTATCCGCTCCCAACTTATGTAACTTTATTTAACTTTTTAGACCTTGTCACACATTAACGTCTCTATCCTAGGCACATTACATACATTCTTATCTGGATAATGTAAGATTTGACATCTGGTGCTAAAACTATTGTTAGTCCTTATGAATGATGTAGGATTCTAAGTCTGACAGACATAATGATTAGTTTACTTTAGTAAATCCTTGTTTTTCATGTACATGTTGCTTTGAATATTTTCTGTAAACCAGTTTTTGTTTACTTATTTTTGTAAATGATAATCTGTAGAACACATTGAGCTTTTCCCCCCAGGCCTCTGCTGAAAAAGGGCTACTTAGCTCAGTCAGACAAACCCAGTCAACAAATGTAAAATAAAATTAAAAAAAATAAAATCTGTGGAGCCCACCCAAACATTGCAGCCAGCCTCTATGCAGCTGTCTAGCCTCTACACTATCTCTACTGATGATCTGTGGTGCCCACCCAAACATTGTAGCCAGCCTCTATGTAGCTGTCTAGTCTATGTGCTACTGATGATATGTGGTGTCACCCTAACACTGCAGCCAGCTTCTATGCAGTTGTCTAGCCTATATACTGTCTCTAATGTTGATCTGTGAACATTGCAGCCCACTTCTGTGCAGCTGTCTAGCCTATATGCTATCTCTACTGCCATGTCCCCCTAAAATTTCTGTACCCTCATTTCTAGCATTACCAGAAGTAATGCATGTCTACAACACTTTTTTATGCCCATTGCTTCATTTAACATTACATTCATAGCATCTTTTTACTCCACAGTCATTTCTCTTCATCTTCCAGCATCTCAGCTACAGCCCCTTATTTGTGGTGCATCAGTGTAATCGTATGACTTGCTTTTTTAAGCTCCAGTCTGTGTGTCTAGTTCTTTTAGTGCTTCTTCATACTCTCACCCAAATCATTTCAATATCTGATATCTCTGACCTGTACAGTGTAGCAGCTTAATCTCCCTTTCTATGTGCAAACCCAGCATTGAAGCTTTATTACAGTAATCCATTTTTTCTGTCTATCTAGAGGTATGCTTTGACTTCTCAAAAAGATAAAAAAATGTTAGGTTTAGTGGGTTATATCTGAAAAACAAACTGTAATCCAATGATTCATACAGCGCTTTCAATGGAGAATAAACAGACCATTTTTAGCCACAATCCAGGCACCATAGTGCAAGGCACAAACAGAAAATTATATATAGACTAATGAATTCACCTATTTGTACTACAGAGTAACAAAGTAGAGACAGATTTACATGTTATTTGAAATTTTAAATGCAAGTCACATTATTTATAGTGTGCATGACTGAGGTATGCATTCAACCAGTGGTCATCTGGTAAAAGTATGTCATTAAAGAAAGAAAGATATGATGATTGGACTGATTCCTCAGATCTAGCTCTGTTGAAACTGTCTTCCCCACCCCCCTCCCTGTTCTTGGTTGTAGTTTAAATTTGGTGGCTTTTGCAGTGCCCGCCCCACTGTAGATTTGATCTAGGACACTCCCCAGTCCCATCTCTTTACGATTCTATCTAATAAACCCTTTCTGCACTTGCTTTTAGTCCTTTTTAATTTAATTACATTTTTTTCATACTGTGTGTGGACTAATATTGCTACATACTCAAGTGTGCCAGCTTGCACTGCATGTGAATTGTTTTTATAGCATTTACTGTCTGTTTTTTTCCTTGTCTCTGTAAAAAAAAACAAAAAAAAAAAAAAAAAATCTCTTGTTTTCCTGCCTTACTGAACTAGAGTAGTCCAGTTTCAGAGTTGCTGATCCCTGGGCTTTGTTTTTAGTTCCTGTTACTGATCCATTGCCTTATTAGGAAGGAGGGAAGTTTCTTTGCTTACCAGTGGGAGTGGGAAGCACTGAGCAGCCTTTTTGTCCGATTTGGTGAAGTTTCAGCCAGAAACTAGTAGTCCATTGGTCGTTTTGGGCCAATTCCTAGCTCCCTTCAGCCCCTGCTATAAAACACGCTAAACGCGCATTTTCCAGCTTGTACCAACTCAGCACAGATCCTCGTGGTGGCCTGCAGAGTGATCCAAGCAGCAGAGAGCTAAAAGAGTGACTTTCTACCAGATATAAGTATTTTTGTGGCTTTCCCACTGTTATTAAGCTTAAAGCGACTGCATTTCGCCTGTTTTACTGCTACTTTAAGTGATTTCTGCATTTTACACTGTTTATTGCACTTTAAGTTACTAATTGTTGCAAATTGTTTCTGTAGGCTACACACTAAAGTGCGCTAGCCGATTTAAAGCATTTATAGCATTTACTGTCTGTTGTTTTCCTTGTCTCTGTAAAAACAAAAAAAAAAAAAAAAATCTCTTGTTTTCCCGCCTTACTGAACTAGAGTAGTCCAGTTTCAGAGTTGCTGATCCCTGGGCTTTGTTTTAGTTCCTGTTACTGATCCATTGCCTTATTAGGAAGGAGGGAAGTTTCTTTGCTTACCAGTGGGAGTGGGAAGCACTGAGCAGCCTTTTTGTCCGAATTGGTGAAGTTTCAGCCAGAAACTAGTAGTCCATTGGTCGTTTTGGGCCAATTCCTAGCTCCTTTCAGACCCCTGCTATAAAACACGCTAAACGCACGTTTTCCAGCTTGTACCAACTCAGCACAGATCCTCGTGGTGGCCTGCAGAGTGATCCAAGCAGCAGAGAGCTAAAAGAGTGACTTTCTACCAGATAATAAGTATTTTTGTGGCTTTCCCACTGTTATTAAGCTAGCGACTGCATTTCGCCTGTTTTACTGCTACTTTAAGTGATTTCTGCATTTTACACTGTTTATTGCACTTTAAGTTACTAATTGTTGCAAATTGTTTCTGTAGGCTACACACTAAAGTGCGCTAGCCGATTTACAGCATTTGTAGCATTTACGGTCTGTTTTTTTCCTTGTCTCTGTAATAAAACAAAAAAATCTCTTGTTTTCCCGCCTTACTGAACTAGAGTAGTCCAGTTTCAGAGTTGCTGATCCCTGGGCTTTGTTTTTAGTTCCTGTTACTGATCCATTGCCTTATTAGGGAGGAGGGAAGTTTCTTTGATTACCAGTGGGAGTGGGAAGCACTGAGCAGCCTTTCTGTCCGATTTGGTGAAGTTTCAGCCAGAAACTAGTAGTCCATTGGTCGTTTGGGCCAATTCCTAGCTCCTTTCAGCCCCCTGCTATAAAACACGCTAAACACGCGTTTTCCAGCTTGTACCAACTCAGCACAGATCCTCGTGGTGGCCTGCAGAGTGATCCAAGCAGCAGAGAGTTAAAGAGTGACTTTCTACCAGATATAAGTATTTTTTGTGGCTTTCCCACTGTTATTAAGCTAGCGACTGCATTTCGCCTGTTTTACTGCTACTTTAAGTGATTTCTGCATTTTACACTGTTTATTGCACTTTAAGTTACTAATTGTTGCAAATTGTTTCTGTAGGCTACACACTAAAGTGTGCTGGCCGATTTACAGCATTTATAGCATTTACTGTCTGTTTTTTTCCTTGTCTCTGTAATAAAACAAAAAGGTCTCTTGTTTTCCCGCCTTGCTGAACTAGAGTAGTCCAGTTTCAGAGTTGCTGATCCCTGGGCTTTGTTTTTAGTTCCTGTTACTGATCCATTGCCTTATTAGGAAGGAGGGAAGTTTCTTTGCTTACCAGTGGGAGTGGGAAGCACTGAGCGGCCTTTTTGTCCGATTTGGTGAAGTTTCAGCCAGAAACTAGTAGTCCATTGGTCGTTTGGGCCAATTCCTAGCTCCCCTTCAGCCCCCTGCTATAAAACACGCTAAATGCGTTAGCACAATTTAGCTGAGTTGCCACTGTTGCACACAAGAGCAGCGGCGGTTAAACAAGGTTAAACTATTCGGGCCATCTAAATTCCACTCTTCAAATTTTCCCTTAGAACTACCTTCCTCGAGCTGTACTGCTGATCTAACCAGCATATCCTATAACTGAAAAGTTCATCTCTACTTGATTCCCAAGTAGACTATTCTCTATCTGTAAAGCCTAGCACTTACTCCTACAGTACTTGCACCTTGATAAAGCACTCTTATTATAGATAGTACCCCACCAGCCTAAAACCCACTTCCTTCAGAGTCCTTTGAAAGTCTCTTTATCTACTACTTCTAGTATGTCGAGGGATCAGTTGCTAGTGTCCTCTCCAGCTCAACTGGTGAACCTGGGAATATTGAGGCAATGTTACAATTGCCTCATGTACACAGACAATCCTCTCCTTCTCCCACAAAACACAAATACATGCGAGATGCAACTATATGGCCAAACTGGAGGCTGAGCTCTCTCAACATAGGACTGGCAAGACCAGACAGGAGGAGAAGGTAACCACACACAATACATACCCAGTCACACATGGTACCATCACAACTTCAAATCATACACATACTCACACAAAGACATACTCGGAGGCTCTGATCAAAAATTTACCAAAACAGCAGAGGCCACCAAAGCAGACACCCAAACAACTACCACCTCACGACCCAACACATGCAACACATAGACCACACAGTCAGAGTGTCAAACAGTCACAGCCCTTAAGGCCAAACAAAATGCCAGACACACTTGTCATTGGTGATTCCATAGTCAGACACACTGGCGTCCCGCCCCCCAGACTGAGTAAGGAGAAGGTCACAGTAAGCTGCCTGTCGGGCACTAGAATCCGCCACATAACGCAAGCACTCAGGTCTCTCAACAGCAGGTACAAGTACGACTCAGTCATTGTCCACGCTGGTGTCAACGACCTGAGACGTACCTCCTTGGACTACATGAAAAGGGACATCGAGGAGCTCTCTGATTATGTAGCCCAGGCAGGTATGACCCTGACCTTGAGCAGTATCCTACCTTCACCTAGAATGATGCCACAATACAGTGATAAGATGATCAGCTTTAATAATTGGCTTAAATTCTGGTGTCATTCAAAGGGGATCCAATGTCTGTCTGCCTGGGATGACATGCTGGACAAGCCACGCTGCTTCGCAAGGGACGGCTTGCACCTGTCACTGCTGGGCTTCCAGATATTGGCAAAGGCTCTTGCCACCCCATAGTGCCTTTTTAGGCAAGGCTCAAATTCTAAACCTACCACCCTAGAACACCAAAAGGAAAAAACTAAGGGTAATGCTGCTCAATGCCAGAAGTCTCAATCTCAAGATGCACGACTCGAGGCCCTTCTCAATATGGAGAACATCGATGTCTGTGCTGTGACAGAAACCTGGTTCAAGGCTCCTGAGAGCACCCCAGCACTAACAGGTTTCACCTCATATCATGCGTTCCGCCCCAAAATCCAGACAACACCAAGAAGGAGGGGTGTCCATATTCATAAAGGACACCCACACCTCAAGGTTGGTGGCAACGCATTATGCATCGGAGACCATCCAGGTGCAATTAACCATAGGCAAGACTGTTCTGCAATTTGTAGCATGTTACAGGCCACCCTCTCAAACTCAGGAACCTCACATGGCCTTCCTGAAAACATTGGAGGGGATAAATGTATCTCCAAACACCATCATACTAGGTGACTTCAACTACCCTAATATAGTCTGGGAACACTACTCAAGCCCGAACACTCTAACCCAAAGATTCCTGGAGTTCATAAACTCAAATGCCATGGAACAACTAGTCACCATCCCCACAAGAGGAGAAAACATACTTGATCTCATCATCACGAACATGGGATCAAAATGTTCAACACCGGAAGTATACCCCTCACTGGTGAGATCAGATCATAAACTAATCTCGCTGGAGGTCCTCATCCCGCCCCCACCTGAAACAAAAAAGACCACAGTGAAAACTTCTCAAAAGCCGATTTCACACTTCTAAAACTAGTGTGGTCTCCTTTAAGGCCCCTGAGCCAGTGGTAAACATTACTCAAACCGCTGAATCACTTACAAATGCCTTCTACCAGCACCTACAGGACTGCATGGATCAGGCAATCCCAAACAAAACTAAGATTCTCTGTACCAAAGGCAAGCGTCCAGTCTGGTGGACCCCAGCCATAAACAAGCTCTACAACAAAAGGAGGAAGCTACTACAAGATAGAGCAAAATCCTTGAAAGGTAAGACACCTTTGATCATTATAAGTAAAAAACTAAGAGCTCTCATAAAATCATCCAAGGCAAATTTTGAGAGAAAAATCGCCAAGGACTCTAAAGACAATCATAAGGCCTTCTTTAGCTATGTTAGAAACCTAGGAGGAAACTCCCAGATATGCTCAGAATTAGTTCAAAATGATGTGAAAATTACTGAACCTACACACATTGCCAACATACTGGCTGACAGGTTCAGTGCAAACTCCCCCCCCCCTCTCCCCCAAAAGGAGAGATATCTATTCCAGAGGATTGTAGCCCCCCAAACATCTCCAACGCCCAGGTGAGAACTGCCCTCACTAAGGCAAAAACACAGCATCCATGGGACCGGATGGTGTCCCCGGCTGTGTGCTTCATGAACTCAACGAGGAATTAAACCCACAGTTAGGACAGCTGTTTAATCTTAGCCTCACCTCAGGATACATTACCCAAGGAGTGGCGCGATGGTGACTGTTGTCCCACTTCATAAGGGCGGTGCCTCCACAGACCCTGGAAATTACCACCCATTAGCTTGACAAGCCTTATCTGCAAAGCCATGGAGAGGATCATAATGGAACTCATAAATAAAGACATAGGGAACTTGCAGACTTTGGTTCCAACCCAGTTTGGCTTTGTCAAAGGCAGATCCTGCCTCTTAAACTTGGTTGACTTTTCGAGACAGTCACCAAGGCCATTGATGAGGAAAGGCAGTCCATACAGCCTACCTCGACCTGGCAAAGGCCTTCGACACAATACCCACTCAGGTATCATCGAAAAACTCATCAGCTTGAATGTAAACCCATACATCACAAGATGGGTTGCAAACTGGCTAAGTGACAGAACCCACAGGGTCAGAGTTGCTGGAGCCATGTCAGACTCAAAGCCTGTCACAAGTGGTGTCCCACAGGTCTCAGTCCTGGGTCCACTCTTGTTCAGCATCTACTTTTCTGAAGTACAAGCAAACACAGGAGGGTTATGGCTGACAAAGTTTGCAGATGACTGGGCGCCATAGTCGAAAACACATCTGACACAGATATCCTCCAGAAGGGCCTCACAGAAATGGATAACTGGTGCCAGAGCCATGGCCTGAAGTTAAACGCCAAAACATGCATAGTCATACCCTTCGGGAAAAACAAGGTTACCCCTAGCTACCATATAGGTGGCAATCCACTGAGCACAGAAAAAGTCATCAGGGATCTGGGGACCCAGGTTGACAGTAGCCTTCGTTTGACACTCATGTTGCTAAAGTAGTTAGGAAAACCTTCTATATCGCCCACCTGATCATGAAGGGATTCACATCTAGATCAAGGGAGGTCATCGTCCCCTGTACTCATCACTCATTAGACCTATGATTGAGTACAATGCCCCGTTCGGAATGTATCTGACCAGACACCTGCTGCAGCTTGAAAGGCCCCAAAAGTTCCTCACCAAAAGGATAAAGGGTCTCAAAATATGTCTTATGCTGCCCGACTGAAAGAACTCCAGCTCTATTCAGTCTCATACCGCTTGCTCAGAGGTGACCTGTGCCTGACATATAAGGCCATGTCAAACCCAGATTTGATGAATATGCTTCACCTCAAAAAATCTAGATCCCTCAGAACCACAAGGGCGGGAGACTTAAACCTTGACACGGTTATAAATAGAACGTGCTGGAGGGACAGATTCATCACCCAGAGACTCCCTATGCTGTGGAACAAAATCCCAGTACATGTGAGGCAGAGCACCTCTCTGGCCTTGTTCAAGAGGAATCTTGACCAATGGATGGGAGATCGCAGATATACCCCAGGGATTACTTCAGTGTCACTGCTTGACAGAGGCACAGCAAAATGATAGGCATAGTTTTAACTAAAGGGGTGGCGAAAGCCACATAACTATGGGCTAGGCTTATAAATGCCCTTGGGCAGATAGCCTAGTATGAACCTATGAACCTATGAACCTATGACAGTTTGAGCTATAAGGACCACCCATTATCATGGAAACAAGAGCATTTGTCATCCTTAAACAGTTGTTCTTGTAGTATGCTTCTAAATAATTGAAGTGTCTTTTACTGCCTCACTTCTGCAGATAGCTAATTTCAAACAGCTAGGCATAGCCTAGAAATAGCTCTTTTTCCTGTGGCGGTTTTAAAATTGGGTCAAATGAGGGTAGTACTATCTATGTGGCTGTCTTTAAGCATATACTTACGCTGTTTAGTTATTACTTTTGTTTTGTGGGAACAGTGTCTCATTCTTAATAGCTTATAGATTTGTCAGCTAAGAAGAAATGTGGCTGTGTCAGTTGCAGGTAACCAGTTATGATGCTGTAGAAGTTGGTTGTGATGAGTTTGGTGTCCTGAAAGGACAGATGTGCAGATTTTGTTTGTAATAGTTTGGAATTTACACGTTTGAGCTGGAATGTAAGATTGCAAGAGGGAGCTCATATTCTGTCACTTTCCTGTTGGTATATGAATAAATGAGTCTTCAAGGGTTCTATTCAAGCAGCTTTATTCTACACAAACACATCACTATAGAGGCTTATTGACTATGACTTAAGTAAAGCACAAAGGAACAACTGGCAAAAGCTGTACGGATATGATCAACCAAAAGACAAACAGTAGCAAAAGCAATGAAATCTGTACAGACAACACAGCAGACTTCCCAGTATAAAAATCCAGCACTTTAAAGTCAAGGATTAAAATATGAGTGCTTTTACAATACAATATTGCTTCTTCAGACAATGTGTTTTACATCCATGCCTACTAATTGCATCACATCCTCTATTTAAACTAATATTAACTTAAATGAATATTCTGGCTAGATATAAAAAGACTAAAACATATAAAGCCTTATAAAAATACACTCTAAGAAGAAACAACAGTCATAAAAACTATAAAGAATACTCATAGGGCAGGATTCACGAAGGCTTACACGGAGTTTAAGAGTAGTGTAAGCCTCCGTGTAAGCCTCCCGATCCAGGAACAGCCGAAACCTCCATGTAAGAGACAGCTAAAACGTCTCTTACACGGACTGGGCGTGGAAATGCTCAATACCTCATTTGCAGCTGAAAGATATGCAAATGAGGTATTTGAGCGATCCAGGAAGCCCAAACCAGTCCGTATTACGGACGTTTTAGCTGCAGAAATGTACTCAGCTGACAACTGAGTACATTTCTGCAAAGGTGACAACGGAGCTATGTCAGCTCCAAATAAAGGGTGCATATGTTATCTAGCATGCCAATGGCCAAATATGTGGCCATTGGCATTAAAAAGTGTTGCAAAATTATTTAAAATAACTTTTTTTTTTTTTCGGGGGATTTTGATGTTTAACTGCAGCGCACACCGGCGCAAACGGGGTGCGCTGCCTAAAATTGAAAACCAAAACTTATAAGCCCACAATTGTGGGTTTTATGTATTACATGGAATGACAATGCAGGGACTAGCAGACCAAAAACAATATGGCCACCGTGTAGTGGTTGCCAAGGGGGGAAGCTCAGTGTAAGAGATGTAACTAAGCATTACTAGGCAATCCTATGTAAATGAGGGTTACAATACTGAATCAGGTAATGAGCACTTTCTGAGTAGTGCAAGAGTTACAGAAGGGGGAGGAATAGAGTAAGAGGTAGGTGACATCATGGGGGGGAATGATATAAATAAATGTATCACATTGGAGGGCAGTGTAACATGACAGATGACAGGCAGACATCAGGGAGAGAGGTGTGTCCCAACAGAACACTAGGAAAGTCAAGAAATAGAGGGTGCACACTATCCCTACACTCAAACTTTCTTGATATACTTGCATGCACGCGTGTGCGCGCGTGTAAGGCAGGTTCAACATGTGGGAGCGTGTTGCAAACCGTTTAAAATGGGCGTGCATGTGTATAAGGCAATGTGCGCGCGTTTTACCATGAATCAGCCAAGTCCACACCATGTAAGGATGTGTGCGCACGTTTAAGTAACTGTGAGCGTGCTTAAGCTGGTGTGCACATTGCTCCCCCTGAGGAAACAGAGAGGAAAAAGGAAACAACCAGAATACAAGGAAGCTGCCAGAGGATACTGCTGGAGTTAATTGGTGATAACAATTGGAAGCAGGCAATTACACAGGCAGACTAGAAGCCCAACCCAGCACTTAAAACACTGCAAACAGCAGTGCAGGGTGTTTCTCTCAAGAGATACTGCAAGAAAGGAGTAAGCTATCAGAATTGAAAACTGAAAAAAGCTGAACTCAGAGCAGAAATGCTAGGGGATGCCATAGCTGTTATAATCAGGCATAGGCGAATTGCTGAGGGTGGTGACAATGCAGATGCTGACAGACAACCCAGAGTGAGGAGAAGGAGGAGAGTATACAGGCCCAGGATCACCTACCATGGGTTACATGAGCTGGAGATAGTAGAGCGCTACAGAGTGGGCAGAGACCTTCTGCAGCAAATTGTTGAGCTGTGCAGGCCACATCTCACACACAGAACCAACAGAGGGGAACCCATCCCAGTGGAAACCAAGGTATGTGTTGGCCTAAGAATACTAGCAACAGGTACCTTCCAGAGACCAACTGGTGAAATGATGGGGATATCACAGGCATCAGCCTCCAGGGTACTGCACCAGTCAGCACATGTCGGTGATCATGTATATTTCCCCAATGCCCGTGAGGTATTGGCCAGCAATATGCGTCTCTTCCAGCAAATAGCGGGATACCCTGAGGTACTGGGTGCAATAGACTGCATGCACATACGCATCAAAGCACCAGCCGGTGAGCAGGGTAGAGCCTATATTAACCGCAAGGGATTCCCCTCCATCAACTGCCAGGTCGTGTGTGATGCCCAGGGCATAATAATGAATGTGTGTGCTGGCTGCCCTGGGAGCTACCACGATTCCACCATCTGGCATCTGACGCAGCTGTACCAATCATTTGCCAGTGGGGACTTCCCACACGGACACCTAGTGGGGGATGCAGGTTATGCACTTGAGCCGTGGCTGATGACACCCATCAGAAATGCACACACACCCGAACAGGAACACCATAATGAGGCACACGCACAATCACGTAATGTCAAGCGTGTTGGGAGGGTGGCCTAATGGTTAAGGTATTTGCCTTAGAAGCACAAGGTCCAGGGTTTGAGTCTCACAAGGGATAATTGGCTAGGCTTACAATGGTTCACAAGGGCAGTTAGCCTAGTACTTACATATGAAGCATATATGAAGCATATAGAGCGTGTGTTTGGGCTGCTCAAGTCACAGTTCCGGTGTCTGGACACATCTGGTGGAGCCTTGCAGTACACACCAACTACATGTACCCAAACGATCATGATATGTGCTATGCTACATAATATGATCCTGCGGAAACAGCTGCAGCAGGACCAGCATAGGGCTGGGCCAAACATACCCCCACCATTGCCAAGGCCACCACAGGCAGAGGGTGACTCAGAGGAGGAACAACCTGACCTCGCCCCAGTAGGCAGAAGGAGGCATGCCCAGTATGCCCTGGCCTTGGCAAAGAGGCAACGCATAGCACATACACTGGCTCAGTAGGAACACTGGGACTGATACTCCCTCCGACTCACTCATATAGTAACAGGGATGCCTAACATGACACAACCTGCTTCCAAACATGTACAGGGAGTGTAGTATGTGCATCTGACAGAGGCAGCCCTGCAGCACTACCTGAGGCATGAATGCCATGTGTTAAGTAATGTAACACCATGTACCATATGCACACCTGAGGACCCTGACTAACATCCACCCTCACCAATCATAAACCACAAAAACTCAAACCCACCTTCATAGGTACCACAAGGGATAGTAACCTAGATGTAATGCTACCCAATGCCAGAAGTATAAACAGCAAGATGCGTGCAGTGTAAACGCACACAGTATAGAGAATGTAGATATCAGTGCTGTAATAGAAAACTGGGTCAAAGCCCACATCAGCACCCTAACACTACCAGGTCACACCTCATACAGTGATGTACAGCTGCAAAACATGGAACAAGCTACAAAACGAGGGTGACTAGCAATAAATGTCATGGATAACCACACCCCCATGTTGGTACCACAACAAGAAGCAACATGGATTAGCCATGGTCAAATACCAATGGCTAAAACTGCCTACTACTATATAGCTTGCTGCAGACCACTGTCCTAATAGCAGGAACCGCACCAGGCCTATGTTGGAATACAGGAAGATATCAAGCCCCCCAAACCACATTATATTGCTTGACTGACAATACCTACACATACACCATAGTTTCATAGTTTACTACTAGGCTATCTGCCCTAGTGCATTTATAAGCCTAGCCATAGTGATATGGCTATTGCCACCCCTTATAGTGGTAATAAGTGTACAGAATAGATTCCGAATATTGTGCCTCTGACTTAGTAGTGACACATTATGACCCCCTTACTTAATCGAATAACGTGACTGTGCCTCTGTCTAGTAGTGACACAGGGAGGACCACTGGGGTAAACCTAAAATCTCACATCCACTTGTCCAGATTTCTCTTGAAGAGAGTCAGTGAGGGACTCTGTCTAACATGAACTTGGATTCTTTGCTAGAGTGTGAGAAGCCTCTGAGTTATGACTCTGTCCCTCCAGCATGTCCTATACATGTATGTGCTGAGGTTCAAATCTTTAGCTCTCATGGTTCTGGTGGATTTGGATTGCTTAGTGGAGCATGTCCACCAAATCCTGATTGGACATGGTCTTGTATGTCAGGCATAGGTCACCTGTAAGTAGGCGGTATGCTACTGAATAAAGCTGAATTTCCTTTAGTCTGGAAGCATATGACATGTGTTGTAGACCCTTGATCCTCTTGGTAAGGTACTTTTGGGGTCTCTCCAGCTGTTGCAAGTGCTGGGTGAGGTACATACCAAATGGGGCTTTGTATTCAATCATGGGCCTGATAAGGGAGAAGTATAGGGGTACAATGACCTCCTTTGATCTGGATGGAAAACCCTTCATGATAAGGTGGGCAAGATAGAAAGTCTTTCTAACCACTTTGGCAACATGGGTGTCAAACGAGAGGTCACTATCTACATGGGTCCCCAGGTGTCTGATTTGTTTTCTGTACTTAGTGGGTTGCTGTCTATGTATTGATTTGTGGGTACTTTGTTCTCCCAAAGGGATGACTACACATCAGTTGCATTCAGTTTCAGGCCATGATTCCGGCACCAGCTATCTGTCTTTGTGAGGGTATTCTGTAGGATGTGTGTGCTAGCTGATGTATTCACTATGGTGCCTAGGTTGCAGTCATCTGCAAACTTTGTCAGCCACAACCCTCCTATGTTTGCTTTCACATCTGAAAAGTAAATGCCAAATAAGAGGGGTCCCAGGACAGATCCTTGTGGGACACCACTTGTGACTGGCTTTGAATCTGACAAGGCACCTGCAATGTCGACTTTATGGGTTCTGTTTAGCCATTTTGGCAACCTATCCTGTGACATATGGTTTTATATTTCAGCTGTTGAGCTTGTCTATGATGCCTGAGTGGGGTATTGTGTCAAAGGCCTTAGCCAAGTGCAGGTAGGCTGTGTGGACCGCTTAGCCCTCATCAGTGGCCTTACTGACAGTTTCAAAATAGTCAACTAGGTGCAAAAGGCAGGATCTGCCCTGTACAAAGCTGAACTGGGTGGGATCAAGGGTCTGTAGGTCACCAATGTCTCTGTTTAAGAGCTCCATAATGACTCTTTCCATAGCTTTGCAGACAAGGCTGGTTGCTTGTGTGGTGGTAGTTCCAGGGTCTGTGGAGGCATCTCCTTTAGTGAGTGGGACCACTGTTGCTGTACGCCAGTGTTCAGGTACATATCCTGTAGCAAGGCTAAGGTTAAATAGCATTTGTATATACAGGTTTAGCTCCTTCTGAGTTCATAGCACGCTAACTGGGGATACCATCAGGTCCCATTGATGCTGTGTTCTTGTCTTTGCTGAGTGCGTTCTCACATGGACATCTGAGATGACAGTGAGGTTACATTCAGCTGTGATAACTATCTTCTTTGGGTGAGGGAGGGGAAAATTGCACTGAACCTGTCTGCCAGAATGTTGCCAATATCTGTCAGGTCACTGAAATATATGTTGTTGTGTACCAACTCTGAGCATATCTGTGGGTTCCCACCCTGGTTTCTGACATAACTGAAGAAGGCATTGTGGTTATCTTAATTGTCTTTGGTGATTTTTTTCTCAAGGTTGACCTTGGATGTCCCATGAGAGAATGTAGCTTTTACTAGTGCTGATCACAGCTGCCTTCCCTTTAGGAGATGTAGCTCTGTCTTGCATTAGTATCCTTCAGTTGTTATACAGTTTGTTTATTTTTT
>NC_056726.1:587082265-587202957 GCF_019279795.1 Protopterus annectens | reverse complement strand
GCCAGCAGGTGTATTATGTGGGGGCATTCACACACACACACACACACACACACACACACACACACACACACACACACACACACACACACACACACACCTTCTGATAATCCATTTGCGATTGTGCCTTGTTCCAACACACACTTGCCTTTGTGATTGTTTCCTGCACACACTTGCCTTCCTTCTGATAATCCATTTGCGATTGTGCCTTGTTCCACCTCAGATTGTTTCCACTCCGATAATCCATTTGCGATTGTTTCCCGCACACACTTGCCCGCGAATCCATTGCTTGCCTTCCAAGTTCCACCACCTCAGATTTGTGATTGCTTCCTGCTCGCAGCCAGCCGGACATGATGTGAGCTCACTTCCGACTGGCTGGTATGCTCTTTAAAGGAGCCAACACCCTTTAAATATGTACGTTTTTTTTTTTTTTCAGAAAAGCTACCCCCTTCTAAAAAAGTTGTAGTGAAATCAGTACAGTGCGTATGCCTCCTGATGTCCCTGGTGCATATCAGTGTGATAGTTTGTGTAAATTAGTAAATTTGCTTTGAATGGTATTGGTGTGTATCAGTGTGATAGTGTGTGTGAGTTAGTAAATTTGCATTGAATGCAATTGCTGCGTATCATTGTGATAGTGTGTGTAAGTTAGTGAATTTGCTTTCAATGGTATTGGTGCATTCCAGTGTGATAGTGTATGTAAGTTAATGAATTTACTCTGAATGCTATTGGTACGTATCAGTGTGATACTGTTTGTAAGTTAGTGAATTTGCTTTGATTGGTTCTGGTGCGTATCAGTGTGATAGTATGTGTAAGTCAGCAAATTTGCTTTGAATGGCATTGGTGTGTATCGGTGTGATAGTTTGTGTAACTTAGTGAATTCGCTTTGAATGGTATTGGTGATTAACAGTGTGATAGTGTGTAAGTTAGTGAATTTGCTTTGAATTGAATTGCTGCGTACCAGTGTGATAGTGTGTGTAAGTTAGTGAATTTACTCTGAATGGTATTGATGAGCATCAATGCGATTGTCTAAGTTGGTGAATTTGCTCTGAATGGCATTTTTGCATTTCAGTATGATGGTGTGTGTCAGTTAGTGAATTTGCTTTGAATGGAATTGGTGCATATCAGTGTGATAGTGAGTGTAAATTAGCGAATTTGCTTTGAATGGTATTGATGCATAGTGTGATTGTGTAATTTAGTGAATTTGCTCTGAATGGTAGTTTTTCATATCAGTGTGATAATGTGTGTCAGTGAGTGAATTTGCTTTGAATGGTATTGGAACATATCAGTATGACAATGTGTGTAAGTAAATTTGCTTTGTAAGGTGTTGGTGCATATCAGGGGTGTAGCTAGGATTTTCAGATTTGTACTCACAGCTCTCAAACTGCTACCCCCCCTCCCCAGCCAAGCTACGGCCATTCTCGTAATTCACAGTTCACTCTATTAGTGTCGATGAAGAGGCATTCGCTGCAATGCCTCTTCAGTAATATAATATAAATTCACTCAAACTCGGTTCCTTGAATTGAAAATTAACCTGAAATGTCAGTTCTTTGAAAAATGCAGCATGGTAGTTGGGGTAGAGAATTTATGCTTTTGTTTTCTGTAACTAAGGTACAGGTTTTGAGCTTGAGTAAATTACTAACCACCTGCTACCCCTAACTAGAATGTTTCATTCACACACACACCCCTACCTACCTCTTAGTGCAAGAAATATGGACAAAGCCTAAAATAAACAGGGACATATATTAAATAATGCTCTCGTGAACTTAGAAAGTTGCTAGAATAACAGGATTTGTGCTAGTATGAGAAAGTTGCTAGAATAACAGGATTTGTGTTAGTATGAATTTTTCTAAAGGACATGAAGTCTGAAACTCAAATGTCTGTCATTATTTAGCAACTTCAGCCTTCAAATGATTTTCTAGAAAATCACAAAATTTATGAGGAACAGACAACAAATATGGGGCAAAAATCTGGACATTCTGCAAAATTTGGACTGTTGAGAGGTATGCTACCTACCACACACACACACACACACACACACACACACACACACACCTCTCAACCTCTTAGAGCAACAAACTCATAAATAAAACTGTTGCAAAGGCCCAAAAATAAGGACATTTTTTTAAATATTGCTCTTATAAACTTAGAAAGATAATAGAATAGTAGTTGGTCTTGCATTAGTATGAATTTTCTGAAGGGTATGAAATCTGAAACTCAAATGTCTGCCATTATTTTCTAACTTCAGTCTTTAACAATTTGCCACTAATTTGCCAGAAAACTGCAATTTTATGAAAAAACGGACCAAAAGTGTGATGCAAAAATATAAAATTGCCAGACAATACAGCTGGGAACCTGTCAAAGAAGGGACACCATTTTAATATGAGCACAGTTAACTTAGAGCAGCTGACAAAATTAGTGAATCTACATGCATTTCTGAAATAAAAGTAATGTGTAACTCTGATCATTACAGTTATTTATAAAAGTAAAGTAAACCCTCCATGTTTTCTTCGAAAATTGCTATTTTGCAGAGAGATTATTAGGGGGAGAGCAACATTTTGAGCCAAAATTGGACACAGTTGAGAGGTTTGGATATTCCTAATTCTATAAAGCGATTTATTTGCACATACCTCTCAACCTCTTAATGCAGGAAATCTGGACAAGGCCAAATATATTGGGGGAACATACAAACAGTACTAAAAATTGACCTTGTATAAACTTAAGACAGTTGCTAGAATATCAGGTCTTGCTTTAGCATGCATTTTTCTCAAGATTATGACATCTGAAACTTAATGTCGGTCATTATTTAGTGACTTCATTCCTAAATGATTTGCCAGAAAAAGTTTTATTTTGCATTTTACAACACGAACACCAATAAATATCTGCTAAACAAAGCAATGCAGTCTCACAATGAAACTAGACTTAGCATTAAAACTTCTCTGCCCCTGAAACTCACATTCATTGAAACCCACATTCAAAGAAAATACATTTTGCCAGTGGCAGATAAAGATTAACTTTGGGCTGTTTTCAAATCATAGGCCCCTTGCACATGAAACATACACGTGCTCTTTGATATACCTTCCATCATAAAAGTCTACTCAAACTTCTACAGTCCACCAGTATCAGTAAATATGCACAATCTCTGAACTAGTAAAAGCCATCTACATAATTCCACATTAGAGAAATCTGTAACTAATGAAGAGGCTGCTGCTAGCAAACAACTTTATATTTCCTGGTTTCATCTACAAATAATGTGCCTGTTGCCCTTGAGGAATAAATTGCCTATGTTGCATTAAAAACAATGATACGCTAGTAATATTGCAATAGGTAATGGATGGCAAACTGATAACAGGTTCATAGTCACTACTAGATATCTTTGCCAAAACAGACTACAGCATCCACCCCCCTTTACAAGACAGTACAGTATCAGCAATTCATCTACCTACTGTGGGAGAAGAACCCACAGCCTTCTGCATCAAAAGCAAGTACACTACCTGTTGTGCTATTAACAGTACAAGCAGACTCCGCATAAGCAGCACTAAACTTAAGTTCTCCTGCAGTTCTCAGCTCCTTGTAAAATGTTGACACTCAGCTGTATCTCTGAACTTTGCAGCACAAGAAATTTGGAAAAAGCCAACATTTATTGGGGGGGGGGGCAAAAGCCCAAAAAACAGGGACACATTTTAAACATTGCTTGTATAATTTTGAAAAGTTGCTAGAATAAAATTCTGTGTTATCACCATGCATGTCTTGAACCCAGAACCATATGCACTATAGTCAGTGCAACATACCACTATGCTAAATCAGCAGTTTGAAAAATAGGAAGACAAACGTAATGGCTGTCATTTAGATAGCTCTCAACCTCTTAGCACAAAAAACCTGGACAAACAAAGCCAATAATGAGGGAATACAAATTCAGTTGTCACTTCACACCTTAGCACAAAAAACCTGGACAAACATCAAAAACAATAATGTAAGAAATACAACTTCAGTTCTCACCATAGCTCACAACCATTAGAAAAGCAAATCTGAACAAAGTTCAAAAATGGTGGTGGTTAGGGACTTTAGGCTGTTCTTACCCTGAAGCAAAGGTACAGGGTTTGAGCCTGAACACCTATAGCCAGCAGGTGTATTATGTGGGGCATTCACACACACACACACACACACACACACACACACACACACACACACACACACACACATACCTTCCGATAATCCATTTGCGATTGTGCCTTGTTCCAACACACACTTGCCTTTGTGATTGTTTCCTGCACACACTTGCCTTCCTTCTGATAATCCATTTGCGATTGTGCCTTGTTCCACCTCAGATTGTTTCCACTCCGATAATCCATTTGCGATTGTTTCCCGCACACACTTGCCCACGAATCCATTGCTTGCCTTCCAAGTTCCACCACCTCAGATTTGTGATTGCTTCCTGCTCGCAGCCAGCTGGACATGATGTGAGCTCACTTCCGACTGGCTGGTATGCTCTTTAAAGGAGCCAACACCCTTTAAATATGTAAGTTTTTTTTTTTTTTTCAGAAAAGCTACCCCCTTCTAAAAAAGTTGTACTGAAATCAGTACAGTGCGTATGCCTCCTGATGTCCCTGGTGCATATCAGTGTGATAGTTTGTGTAAATTAGTAAATTTGCTTTGAATGGTATTGGTGTGTATCAGTGTGATAGTGTGTGTGAGTTAGTAAATTTGCTTTGAATGCAATTGCTGCGTATCATTGTGATAGTGTGTGTAAGTTAGTGAATTTGCTTTCAATGGTATTGGTGCGTTCCAGTGTGATAGTGTATGTAAGTTAGGGAATTTACTCTGAATGCTATTGGTACGTATCAGTGTGATAGTGTTTGTAAGTTAGTGAATTTGCTTTGATTGGTTCTGGTGCGTATCAGTGTGATAGTATGTGTAAGTCAGCAAATTTGCTTTGAATGGCATTGGTGTGTATCAGTGTGATAGTTTGTTTAACTTAGTGAATTTGCTTTGAATGGTATTGCTGCTTATCTGAGTGATATCGTGTGTACGCTAGTAAATTTACTTTGAATGGTATTGCTGTGTATCAGTATGATAGTGTGTGGAAGTTGGTGAATTAGCTTTGAATGGAATTGTTGCGTATCAATCTGATAGTGTGTGTGTAAGTTAATGAATTTGCTTTGAATGGTATTGGTGCATGCCAGTGTGATAGTGTGTGTAAGTTAGTGAATTTACTCTGAATGGTAGTGATGCATGTCTGTGTGATAGTGTGTGTAAGTTAGTGAATTTGCTTTGCATGGTATTGGTACATATCAGTGTGAATGTGTAAGTTAGGAAAGTTATTCTGAATGGTATTTTTGTGTATCAGCGTTATAGTTTATGTAAGCTAGTGAATTTACTCTGAATGGTATTGATGCACATACGTGTGATTGTCTAAGTTGGTGAATTTGCTCTGAATGGTATTTTTGCATTTTACTGTGATGGTGTGTGCCAGTTAATGAATTTGCTTTTAATGGGATTGGTGCTTATCAGTGTGGTCGTGAATATGAGTTAGTGAATTTGCTTTGAATGTTATTGGTGCATATCAGTGTGATTGTGTAAGTTTATGAATTTGCTCTGAATCGTACTTTTGCATATCAGTGTGATAGGGTGGGTAAGTTAGTGAATGTGCTTTGAGTGGTAATCCTGTGTATCAGTGTGATAGTGTGTTTGTAAGGTAATGAATTTGCTTTGAAAGGTATTGGTGCATATCAGTGTGATGTGTGTGTAAGTTAATAAATTTGCTTTGAACGGTATGGGTGCATATCAGTGTGATAGTGTGTGTAAGTTAGTGAATTTGCTTTGAATGATATCGGTGCATATCAGTATGACAATGTGTGTAAGTGAATTTGCTTTGAATGGTGTTGGTGCGTATCAGTGTGATAGTGTATGGAAGTTAGTGAATTTGCTTTGATCAGAATTGTTGCGTATGAGTTTGATAGTGTGTCTGTGTTAGTGAATTTGCTTTGAATGGTATTGGTGCGTACCAGTGTGTTAATGTGTGTAGGTTAGTGAATTTACTCTGAATAGTAGTGATGCGTATCTGTGTGATAGTGTAAGATAGTGAATTTGCTTTCAGTGGTATTGGTGCATATCAATATGACAGCATGTGTAAGTTAGCTAATTTGCTTTGAATGGCTTTAGTGTGTATCACAGTGATAGTTTGTGAAAGTTAGTAAATTTGCTATGAATTGTTTTGGTGCATGTCAGTGTGATAGCATGTGTACGTTAGTGAATTTGCTTTGAATGGTATTAGTACATATCAGTGTGAATGTGTAAGTTAGTGAATTTGTTCTGAATGTTATTTTTGCATATCAGTGTAATAGTGTGTAAAAGGTAGTGAATTTACTTTGAATCATATTGATATGCATCATTGTGATTGTCTAAGTTGATGAATTTGCTCTCAATGGTATTTTTGCATTTCAGTGTGGTAGTGAGTATGATTTAGTGAATTTGCTTTGAATGGTAGTGGTGAATATCAATGTGATTGTGTAAGTTAGTGAATTTGCTCTAAATTGTAGTTTTGCATATTAGTGTGATAGTGTGGGTAAGTTAGTGAATGTGCTTTGAATGGTATTGTTGTGTATCAGTGTGATAGTGTGTTTGTTTTGAATGGTATTGGTGCATATTAATGTGATAGTATGTGTCAGTTAGCAAATTTGCTTTGAATGGCATTGGTGTGTATCAGTGTGATAGTTTGTGTAAGTCAGTGAATATGCTTTGAATGGTATTGGTACGTATCAGTGTGAATGCATAAGTTAGTGAATTTGTTCTGAATGGTATTTTTGCGTATCTGATTGTCTAAGTTGGTGAATTTGCTCTGAATGGTATTTTGGGGTATCAGTGTAATGGTGTGTGTCAGTTAATGAATTTGCTTTGAATGATGTTGGTGCATATCAGGGTGATTTTGTAAGTTAGTGAATTTACTCTGAATGGTAGTTTTGCCCGTCATTGTGAGAGTGAGTGTAAGTTAGTGAATCTGCTCTTAATGTTATTTTTACATATCAGTGTGATCATGTGTGTAAGTTAGTGAATTTGCTTTGAATGGTATTGGGGTATATCAGTGTTTTAGTGTGTGCAAGTTAGTGAATTTGCTTTGAATGGTATTGATGCTTATCAAAGTGATAGTGTATGTATGTTAGTGAATTTACTTTGAATGGTATTGGTGCGTACCAGAGTGATGGTGTGTGTAAGGTAGGGAATTTACTCTGAATGGTATTGATGCGTACTAGTGTGATAGTGTGTGAGTTGCGAGTTAGTGAATTTGCTTTGAATGTTATTGGTGCTTATCAGTGTGATTGTATAAGTTAATGAATTTGTTCTGAATGGTATTTTTGCATATCAGTGTGATTGTATAAGTTGCTGAATTTGCTCTGAATGGTAGTTTTGCATAGCCGTGTGATAGTGTGTGCAAGTTACTGAATTTGCTTTTAATGGTATTGCTGTGTACAGTGTGATAGTGTATGTAAGTTAGTGAATTTGCTTTGAATGGTATTGATGCATATCAATGTGATAGTGTGTGTAAGTTAGTGAATTTGCTTTTAATGGGATTGTGCATATCAGTGTGATAGTGAGTGCAAGTTACTGAATTTGTTTTGAATGGTATCGGTGTGTATCAGTATGACAATGTGTATAAGTTAGTGAATTTGCCTTGAATGGTACTGGTGCGTATTAGTGTGATAGGATGTGTATGTTAGTGAATTTCATTTGAATGGTATTGGTACATATCAGTGTGATAGTGTGTGTAAGTTAGTGAATTTACTCTGAATGGTAGTTTTACTTATCAGTGTGATAGTGTGAGTAAGTTATTGCATTTGGTTTGAATGGTATTGGTGTGTATCAGTGTGATAGTGTATGTAATTCAGTGAATTTGCTTTGAATGGTATTGGTGTGTGTGAGTGTGATAGGGTCTGTAAGTTAGTGAGTTTGCTTTGAATGGTATTGGTCCTTACTAGTATGATAGTATGTGTAAGTTAGTGAATTTGCTTTGAATAGTATTGGTGCTTTTCTGTGTGATAGTGTGTGTAAGTTACAGAATTTGCTTTGAATGGTATTGGTGTGTATCAGTGTGATAGTGTATGTAAGTCAGTGAGTTTGGTTTGAATGGTATTGGGTGTGTATCAGTGTGATAATTTGTATAAGTCAGTGAATTTGCTTTGAATGGTATTGGTGCATATGAGTGTGATAGTGTTTGTAACTTAGTGAGTTTGCTTTGAATGGTATTCGTGCATACCAGTGTGATAGTGTGTGTAAGTTAGTGAATTTGCTTTGAATAATATTGGTGAGTATCAATGTGATACTGTGTGTATTTGCTTTGACTGGTATTAGTGCGTGTCTATGTGATAGTGTGGGTAAGTCAGTGAACTTGCTCTTAATGGTATTTTTGTGTATCACTGTGATCGTGTGTGTAAGATAGTGAATTTGCTTTGAATAGTATTGGTGGGTATCAGTGTGATAGTATGTGTAAGTTAATGAATTTGCTTTCAATGGTATTGGTGCATATCAGTATGATAGTGTGTGTAAGTTAGTGAATTTGCTTTGAATTGTATTGGTGTGTACCTTTGTGATGGTCTGTGTAAGTTAGTGAACTTACTCTGAATGGTATTTTTGCGTTTCATTGTGATGGTGTGTGTCAGTTAGTGAACTGGCTTTGAATGGGATTGGTGCATATCAGTGTGATAGTGAGTGTAAGTTAGTGAATTTGCTTTGAGTGGTATTGATGCATATCAGTGTGATTATGTAATTTAGTGAATTTGCTCTGAATGGTAGTTTTGCATATCGTGTGATGGTGTGTGTAAGTTACTGAATTTGCTTTCAATGGTATTGCTGTTTATCAGTGTGATAGTATGTGTAAGTTGGAGAATTTGCTTTGAATGCTATTGGTGCATATCAGTGTGAGTGTGAATTTGCATTTTATGGTATTGGTGCATATCAGTGTGATACTGTGTGCAAGTTAGGGAATTTGCTTTGAATGGTATCAGTGCATATCAGTATGAAAATGTGTGAGTTAGTGAATTTGCTTTGAATGGTATTGGTGTGTATCAGTGTGTAAGTGTGTGTAAGTTAATGAATTTGTTTTGAATGGTATTGGTACATATCAGTGTGATAGTATGAGTAATGTAGTGAATTTGCTTTGAATGGTATTTGTGCGTATCAGTGTGATAGTGTGTATATGGCCCGTGGTGGTGGTGCTGCGGTAGCGTTGTCGCCTCACAGTAAGACGCTGTCCAGTTTGATTCTCAGCTAGAGCGTCTTCTGTGTGGAGACATGCGTGAATGGGCATACCTTCATTGAAGGTTGTGTGTCAGGGCTGGTAACTCGGCATGTAAAAATCAACTACCAATCATTAGCAGACCGGAGTTCCACTGTGGCAACCCCTAACCAGGAAAAGCCGAAAGACACAACAACAAGTGTGATAGTGTGTATTTGTCCGTGAATTTGCTTTGAATTGTATTGGTGTGTATCAGTGTGATAGTGTGTGTAAGTTAGTGAATTCACTTTGAATGGATTTGATGCATACCAGTGTGATAGTGTGTTTAACCTAGTGAATTTACTCTGAATGGTATTGATGTGCATCAGTGTGATTTTTTATGTTGATGAATTTGCTCTGAATGGTATTTTTGTATTTCAGAGTGATGGTGTGTGTCAGTTAGGGAATTTGCTTTGAATGTGATTGCAATATTAGTGTGATAGTGAGTGTAAGTTAGTTAATTTGCTTTGAATGGTGTTGCTCTGTATCAGAGTGATAGTGTGTGTAAGTTAGAGAATTTGCTTTGAATGGTATTTGTGCGTATCAGTATTTGTGCGTATCAGTGTGATAGTGCATGGCAATTTAGTGAATTTGCATTGAATGGTATCAGTGCATATCAGTATTACAATGTGTGTAAGTTAGTGAATTTGCTTTTTATGATGTTGGTGCATATCAGTGTGATAGTTTGTTTAAGTTAGTGAATTTGCTTTGAAAGGTATTGGTGTGTATCAGTGTGATAGTGGGTGTAAGTTAGTGAATTTCTTTGAAGGGAATTGCTGTGTATCAGTGTGATAGTCTGTGTAAGTTAGTGAATTTGCTTTGAATGGTGTTGGTGCGTACTAGTGTGCAATTGTGTATAAGTTAGTGAATTTACCCTTATTGTATTGATGCGTATCAGTGTGATAGTGTGTGTAAGTTAGTGAATTTGCTTTGAATGGTATTGGTGTGTACCAGTGTGATGGTGTGTGTAAGTTAGTGAATTTACTCTGAATGGTACTGATTTGTATCAGTATGATAGTGTGTGTAAGTTAGTGAATTTGCTTTGAATGTTATTGGTGCTTATCAGTGTGATTGTGTAAGGTAATGAATTTGTTCTGAATGGTATTTTTGCATATCAGTGTGATGGTGTGTGTCAGTTAGTGAATTTGCTTTGAATGGAATTGGTGATTAGCAGTGTGATAGTAAGTGTAAGTTAGTGAATTTGCTTTGAATGGTATTGGTGCATATCAGTGTTATTGTGTAAGTTAGTGAATTTGCTCTGAATGGTAGTTTTTCATATCCGTGTCATAGTATGTGTAAGTTACTGAATTTGCTTTCAGTGGTATTGCTGTGTATCAGTTTGACAGTGTGTGTAAGTTAGCAAAATTACTTTGAATGATATTGGTGTGTATCAGTGTGATAGTGTGTGTAAGTTAGTGAATTTGCTTTGAATGGTATTGGTGCATATCAGTGTGATACTCTGTGCAAGTTAGTGAATTTGCTTTGAATGGTATTGGTGCGTATCAGTATGACAATGTGTGTAAGTTAGTGAATTTGCTTTGAATGGTGTTGATGCCTAGCAGTGTGATAGTGTGTGTAAGTGGATTTGTTTTGAATGGTATTGGTGCCTATTATGTATATGTAACGTAGTGAATTTGCTTTGAATGGTATTGGTGCGTATCAGTGTGATAGTGCATGTAAGTTAGTGAATTTGTTTTGAATTGTATTGGTGTGTATCATTGTGATAGTGTATGTAAGTTAGTGAATTTGCTTTGTGTGGAATTGCAGCGTACCAGTGTGATAGTGTGTGCAAGTTAGTGAATTTACTCTGAGTGGTATTGATGTGTATCAGTGTGATAGTGTGTGTAAGTTAGTGAATTTGCTTTGAATGTTATTGGTGAGAATCAATGTGATTGTATAAGTTAATGTATTTGTTCTGAATGGTATTTTTGCATACCAGTGTGATTGTATAAGTTGTAGAATTTGCTTTGAAAGGTAGTTTTGCATATCAGTATGACAATGTGTGTAAGTTAGAGAATTTGCTTTGAATGGTGTTGGTGCATATCAGTGTGATAGTATGTGGAAGTTAGTGAATTTGCTTTGAATGGAATTGCTGTGTATCAGTGTAACACTCTGTGCAAGTTAGTGAATTTGCTTTGAATGGTATCGGTGCGTATCAGTATGACAATGTGTGTAAGTTACTGAATTTGCTTTAAATGGTGTTGGTGCATATCAGTGTGATAGTGTGTGTAAGTTAGTGAATTTGCTTTGAATGATATTGGTGCGTATCAGTGTGATAGTATGTGTAACTTAGTGAATTTGCTTTGAATGGTATTGGTGCGTATCAGTGTGATAGTGTGTGAAAGTTAGTGAATTTGCTTTGAATTGTATTGGTGTGTATCAGTGTGATAGTGTGTGTAAGTCAGTGAATTTGCTTTTAATGGAATTGCTGCGTACTAGTGTGATAGTGTGTGTAAGTTAGTGAATTTACTCTGAATGGTATTGATGAGCATCAGTGTGATTGTCTAAGTTGGTGAATTTGCTCTGAATGGTATTTTGCATTTCAGTGTGATGGTGTGTGTCAGTTTGTGAATTTGCTTTTAATGGGATTGATGCATATCAGTGTGATAGTGAGTGTAGGTTAGTGAATTTGCTTTAAATGGTATTGGTGCATATCAGTGTGATTGTGTAATTTAGTGAATTTGCTCCTAATGGTAATTTTGCATATCAGTGTGATAGTGTGTGTAAGTTAGTGAATTTGCTTTGAATGGTATCGGAACATATCAGTATGACAATGTGTGTAAGTTAGTGAATTTGCTTTGTATGGTGTTGGTGCGTATCAGTGTGATAGTTTATGTATATTAATAAATTTGCTTTGAATGGTATTGGTGTGTATAAGTGTGACAGTGTGTGTGTGAATTAGTGAATTTGCTTTGAATGGAATTGCTGTGTATCAGTGTGAAAGTGTGTTTAAGTTAGTAAAATTGCTCTGAATGGTAGTTTTGCATATCAGTGTGATAGTGTGTGTACGTTAGTGAATTTGCTAACAATGGTATTGGTGCATACCAGTGTGATAGTGTATGTACGTTAGTGAATTTACTCTGAATGTTATTGATGCGTATCAGTGTGATAGTGTGTGCACGTTAGTGAATTTGCTTTGAATGGTACTGGTGCGTATCAGTGTGATAGTATGTTTAAGTTAGCAAATTTGCTTTGAATGGCATTGTTGTGCATCAGTGTGATAGTTTGTTTAACTTAGTGAATTTGCTTTGAATGGTATTGGTGCTTATCAGAGTGATAGCGTGTGTAAGCTAGTAAATTTACTTTGAATGGGTTTGCTGTGTATGAGTATGATAGTGTGTTGAAGTTAGTGAATTTGCTTTGAATGGAATTGCTGCATACCTGTGTGATAGTGTGTGTAAGTTAGTGAATTTACTCTGAATGGTAGTGATGCGTATTTGTGTGATAGTGTGTGTAAGTTAGTGAATTTGCTTTGAATGGTATTGGTGCATATCAGTGTGATAGCATATGTAAGTTAGCGAATTTGCTTTGAATGGCATTGGTGTGTATCAGTGTGATAGTTTGTGTAAGTTAGTAAATTTGCTATGAATAGTTTTGGTGCATGTCAGTGTGATAGCGTGTGTACATTAGTGAATTTGCTTTGAATGGTATTGGTACGAATCAGTGTGAATGTGTAAGTTAGTGAATTTGTTCTGAATGGTATTTTGGCTTATCAGCATGATAGTTTATATAAGCTAGTGAATTTACTCTGAATGGTATTGATGCGCATCCGTGTGATTGTCTAAGTTGGTGAATTTGCTCTGAATGGTATTTTTGCATTTCAGTGTGATGGTGTGTGCCAGTTAATGAATTTGCTTTTAATGGGATTGGTGCATATCAGTGTGGTAGTGAGTGTAAGTTAGTGAATTTGCTTTGAATTGTATTGGTGCATATCAATGTGATTGTGTAAGTTTGTGAATTTGCTCTGAATGGTGCTTTTGCATATCAGTGTGATAGTGTGTATAAGTCAGTGAATTTGCTTTGAATGGTATCGGAGCATATCAGTATGACAGTGTGTGTAAGTTAGTGAATTTGCTTTGAATGGTGTTGGTGCGTATCAGTGTGATAGTATGTGGAAGTTATTGAATTTGCTTTGATCGGAATTGCTGCGTATCAGTTGGTGCATATCAGTGTGATAGTTTGTTTAAGTTAGTGAATTTGCTTTGAATGGTATTGGTGTGTATCAGTGTGATAGTGGGTGTAAGTTAGTGAATTTGATTTGAATGGAATTGCTGTGTATCAGTGTGATAGTCTATGTAAGTTAGTGAATTTGCTTTGAATGGTGTTGGTGCGTACTAGTGTGAAAGTGTGTATACGTTAGTGAATTTGCCCTTATTGGTATTGATGCATATCAGTGTGATAGTGTGTGTGTGTAAGTTAGTGAATTTGCTTTGAATGGTATTGGTGTGTACCAGTGTGATGGTGTGTGCAAGTTAGTGAATTTACTCTGAGTGGTATTGATGTGTATCAGTGTGATAGTGTGTGTAAGTTAGTGAATTTGCTTTGAATGTTATTGGTGAGTATCAATGTGATTGTATAAGTTAATGTATTTGTTCTAAATGGTATTTTTGCATACCAGTGTGATTGTATAAGTTGTTGAATTTGCTTTGAAAGGTAGTTTTGCATATCAGTATGACAATGTGTGTAGGTTAGAGAATTTGCTTTGAATGGTGTTGGTGCATATCAGTGTGATAGTATGTGGAAGTTAGTGAATTTGCTTTGAATTGAATTGCTGTGTATCAGTGTAATACTCTGTGCAAGTTAGTGAATTTCCTTTGAATGGTATTGGTGCGTATCAGTATGACAATGTGTGTAAGTATTTAAATTTGCTTTGAATGGTGTTGGTACATATCACTGTGATAGTGTGTGTAAGTTAGTGAATTTGTTTTAAATGGTATTGGTTCATATCATTGTGACATTATGTGTAACGTAGTGAATTTGCTTTAAATGATATTGGTGCATATCAGTGTGATAGTGTGTGTAAGCTAGTGAATTTGCTTTGAATTGTATTGGTGTGTATCAGTGTGATAGTGTGTGTAAGTTTGTGAATTTGCTTTGAATGGAATTGCTGTGTACAAGTGTGATAGTGTTTGTAAGTTAGTGAATTTGCTCGGAATGGTATTTTTGCATTTCAGAGTGATGGTCTGTATCAGTTAGTGAATTTGCTTTGAATGTGATTGCACTATTAGTGTGATAGTTAGTGTAAGTTAGTGAATTTGCTTTGAATGGTATTGGTGCTTATCAGGGTGATAGTATATGTAAGCTAGTGAATTTGCTTTGAATGGTATTGGTGCGTATCAGTGTGATAGTGCGTGCAAGTTAGTGAATTTTCTTTGAATGGTATCTGAGCGTATTAGTATCAGAATGTTTGTAAGTTAGTGAATTTTCTTTGTATGGTGTTAGTGCGTATCAGTGTGATAGTTTGTGTAAGTAAGTGAATTTGCTTTGAATGGTATTGGTGTGTATCAGTGTGACAGTGTGTGTAAGTTAGTGAATTTGCTTTGAATAGAATTGCTGTGTATCAGTGTGATAGTGTGTGTAAGTTAGTGAATTTGCTTTGAATGGTATTGGTGCGTATCAGTGTGATAGTGTGTAAGTTAGTGAATTTGCTTTGAATGGTATTGGTGCGTATCAGTGTGATAGTGTGTGTAAGTTAGTGAATTTGCTTTGAATGTTATTGGTGCGTACCAGTGTGATGGTGTTTGTAAGTTAGTCAATTTACTCTGAACTGTATTGATGCGTATCAGAGTGATAGTGTGTGTAAGTTAGGGAATTTGCTTTGAATGTTATTGGTGTGTATCACTGTGATTGTGTAAGTTCATGAATTTGTTCTGAATGGTATTTTTGCATATCAGTGTGATTGTATAAGTTAGTGAATTTGATCTGAATGGTAGTTTTGCATATCCTTGTGATAGTGTGTGTAAGTTACTGAATTTGCTTGAAATAGTATTGGTGTATATCAGTGTGATAGTATGTGTAAGTTAGTGAAATTGCTTTGAATGCTATTGGTGCCTATCACTGTGATAGTGTGTGTAAGTTAGTGAATTTGCTTTGAATGGTATTGGTGCATATCACTGTTATAGTGTGTGAAAGTTGGTGAATTTCATTTAATGGTATTGGTGCGTATCAGTGTGATAGTGTGTGTAAGTTAGTGAATTTGTTTGAATGTTACTGGTGCATATCAGTGTGATTGTGTAATTTAATGAATTTCTTCTGAATTGTATTTTTGCAGATGGTGTGTGTCAGTTAGTGAATTTGCTTTGAATGGAATTGGTGATTAGCAGTGTGATAGTAAGTGTAAGTTAGTGAATTTTCTGTAAATAGTATTGATGCATATAAGTGTGATTGTGTAAGTTAGTGAATTTGCTCTGAATGGTAGTTTTGCAAATCTGCGTGATAGTGTGTGTAAGTTACTGAATTTGCTTTCAGTGATATTGCTGTGTATCAGTGTGAAAGTGCTTGAAAGTTACTGAATTTGCTTTGAATGATAATGGTGCATTTCAGTGGGATAGTGTGAGTAAGTTACTGAATTTGCTTTGAATGGTATTGGTGCATATCAGTGTGATACTCTGTGCAAGTTAGTGAATTTGCTTTGAATGGTATCGGTGCATATCAGTATGACAATGTGTGTAAGTTAGTGAATTTGCCTTGAATGTTGTTGATGCATATCAGTGTGATAGTGTGTGTAAGTGTATTTGTTTTGAATGGTATTGGTGCCTATCAATGTGGTTGTATATGTAACGTAGTGAATTTGCTTTGAATGGTATTGATGCATATCAGTGTGATAGTGTGTGTAAGTTAGTGAATTTTCTTTGAATGGTATTGGTGTGTATCAGTGTGATAGTGTGTGTAAGTTAGTGAATTTGCTTTGAATGGTATTGGTGCATATCAGTGTGATAGTGTATGTACGTTAGTGAATTTACTCTGAATGTTATTGATGTGTATCTGTCTGATAGTGTGTGCATGTTAGTGAATTTGCTTTGAATGGTATTGGTGCATATCAGTGTGATTGTATAAGTTAATGTATTTGTTCTGAATTATATTTTTGCATACCAGTGTGAGTGTATAAGTTGGTGAATTTGCTTTGAATGGTAGTTTTGCATATCAGCATGACAATGTGTGTAAGTTAGTGAATTTGCTTTGAATAGTGTTGGTGCATATCAGTGCGATAGTATGTGTTAGTTAGTGATTTGCTTTGAATGGAATTGCTGCGTATCAGTGTGATAGTGAGTGTAAGTTAGTGAATTTACTCTAAATAGTATTGATGCGTATCAGTGTGATAGTGTGTTTAAGTTAGTGGATTTGCTTTGAATGGTATTGTTGAGTACCTGTGTGAAAGTATGTGTAAGTTAGCAAATGTGTATCAGTGTGTTTGTGTAAATTAGTGAATTTGCTTTGAATGGTATTGGTACATATCAGTGTGAATGCATAATTTAGTGAATTTGTTCTGAATGGTATTTTTGCGTATCAGTGTGTTTGTCTGAGTTGGTGAATTTGCTCTGAATGGTATTTTTGGGTATCATTGTGATGGTGTGTGTCAGTTAGTGAATTTGGTTTGAACGGTAGTTTTGCACATCATTGTGATAGTGTGTGTTAGTGAATTTGCTTTGAATGATATTGGTACGTAACAGTGTAATAGTGTGTGTAAGTTAGTGAATTTGCTTTGAATGGTAGTTTTGCATATCAGTATGACAATGTGTGTAAATTAGTGAATTTGCTTTGAATGGTATTGGTGCATATCAGTGTGATTTTGTAAATTAGTGAATTTTCTCTGAATGGTAGTTTTGCACATCATTGTGATAGTGTGTGTAAGTTAGTGAATCTGCTTTGAATGATATTGGTGTGTAACAGTATAATAGTGTGTGTAAGTTAGTGAATTTGCTTTGAATGGTATTGGTGCATACCAGTGTGATAGTGTGTGTAAGTTAGTGAATTTACTCTGAATGGTATTGATGCGTATCTGTGTGATAGTGTGTATAAGTTAGTGAATTTCCTTTCAATGGTATTGGTGCATATCAGTGTGATAGTATATGTAAGTTAGCAAATTTGCTTTGAATGGCATTGGTGTGTATCAGTGTGATAGTTTGTGTAAGTTAGTAAATTTGCTATGAATGATATTGGTGCATATCAGTGTGACAGTATGTGTAAGTTAGTGAATTTTCTTTGAATTGTATTGGTGTATATCAGTGTAACAGTGTGTGTAAGTTTGTGAATTTGCTTTGAATGGAGTTGCTGCATACCAGTGTGATAGTGTTTGTAAGTTAGTGAATTTACTCTGAATGGTATTGATGCGCATCAGTGTGATTGTCTAAGTTGGTGAATTTGCTCTGAATGGTATTTTTGCATTTCAGTGTGATGGTGTGTGTCAGTTAGTGAATTTGCATTGAATGAGATTGGTGCATATCAGTGTGATTGTCTAAGTTGGTGAATTTGCTCGGAATAGTATTTTTGGGTATCAGTGTGATGGTGTTGGTCAGTTAGTGAATTTGCTTTGAATGGTATTGGTGCGTATCAGTGTGATAGTGAGTGTAAGTGAATTTGCTTTGAATGGTATTGGTGCATATCAGTGTGATTATGTAAGTTAGTGAATTTGCTCTGAATGGTAGTTTTGCATATCAGTGTGATAGTGTGTGTAAGTTAATGAATTTGCTTTGAATAGTATTGGTGTGTATCAGTGTAATAGTGTGTGTAATTCAGTGAATTTGGTTTGAGTGGTATTGGTGCAGATGGGTGTGATAGTGTCTGTAAGTTAGTGAGTTTGCTTTGAATGGTATTGGTGCATACCAGTATGATAGTGTGTGTAAGTTTGTGAATTTTCTTTGAATAGTATTGGTGTGTATCAGTGCAATTGTGTGTGTCAGTTAGTGAATTTGCTTTGAATGGTAGTTTTGCACATCATTGTGATAGTGTGTGTTAGTTAGTGAATTTGCTTTGAATGATATTGGTGCGTATCAGTGTGATAGTGTGTGTAAGTTAGTGAATTTGCTTTGAATGGTATTGGTGCATATCAGTGTGATAGTGTGTGTAAGTTAGTGAATTTGCTTTGAATGGTATTGGTGCATATCAGTGTGATTGTGTAAATTAGTGAATTTTCTCTGAATGGTAGTTTTGCACATCATTGTGATAGTGTGTGTAAGTTAGTGAATTTGCTTTGAATGGTATTGGTGTGTATCAGTGTGATAGTGTGTGTAAGTTAGTGAATTTGCTTTGAATGGTATTGCTGCATACCAGTGTGATAGTGTGTGTAAGTTAGTGAATTTACTCTGAATGGTATTGATGCGTATCAGTGTGATAGTGTGTAAGTTAGTGAATTTGCTTTCAATGGTATTGGTGCATATCAGTGTGATAGCATATGTAAGTTAGCGAATTTGCTTTGAATGGCATTGGTGTGTATCAGTGTGATAGTTTGTGTAAGTTAGTGAATTTGCTTTGAATGGTATTGGTGCATATCAGTGTGATAGTATGTGTAAGTTAGTGAATTTGCTTTGAATGGTATTGGTGCATATCAGTGTGATAGTGTGTGTAAGTTAGTGAATTTGCTTTGAATGGTATTGATGCATATCAGTGTGATAGTGTGTGTAAGTTAGTGAATTTGCATTGAATGTTATTGATGCGTATCAGTGTGATTGTGTAAGTTAGTGAATTTGCTCTGAATGGTATTTTTGCATTTCAGTGTGATGGTGTGTGTCAGTTAGTGAATTTGCTTTGAATGGTATTGGTACGAATCAGTGTGAATGTGTAAGTTAGTGAATTTGTTCTGAATGGTATTTTTTCGTATCAGTGTGATTGTCTAAGTTGGTGAATTTGCTCGTAATAGTATTTTTGGGTATCAGTGTGATGGTGTTGGTCAGTTAGTGAATTTGCTTTGAATGGTATTGGTGCGTATCAGTGTGATAGTGAGTGTAAGTTAGTGAATTTGCTTTGAATGGTATTGGTGCATATCAGTGTGATTATGTGTGTTAGTGAATTTGCTCTGAATGGTAGTTTTGCATATCAGTGTGATAGTGTGTGTAAGTTAGTGAATTTGCTTTGAATGGTATTGGTGTGTATCAGTGTGATAGTGTGTGTAAGTTAGTGAATTTGCTTTGAATGGTATTGGTGTGTATCAGTGTGATAGTGTGTGTAAGTTAGTGAATTTGCTTTGAATGGTATTGGTGCATATCAGTGTGATAGTGTGTGTAAGTTAGTGAATTTGCTTTGAATGGTATTGCTGTGTATCAGTGTGATAGTGTGTGTAAGTTAGTGAATTTGCTTTGAATGGTATTGGTGCATATCAGTGTAAGTTAGTGAATTTGCTTTGAATGGTATTGGTGCATACCAGTGTGATGGTGTTAGTGAATTTACTCTGAACGGTATTGGTGCGTATCAGTCTGATAGTGTGTGTAAGTTAGTGAATTTGCTCTGAATGGTATCGGTGCATATCAGTATGAGAATATGTGTAAGTTAGTGAATTTGCTTTGAATGGTGTTGGTGCATATCAGTGTAATAGTATGTGGAAGTCATTGAATTTGCTTTCATCGGAATTGCTGCGTATCAGTGTGATAGTGTGTGTAAGTTAGTGAATTTGCTTTGAATGGTATTGGTGCATACCAGTGTGATAGTGTGTGTAAGTTAGTGAATTTACTCTGAATGGTAGTGATGCGTATCTGTGTGATAGTGTGTGTAAGTTAGTGAATTTGCTTTCAGTGGTATTGGTGCATATCAGTATGACAGCATATGTAAGTTAGCGAATTTGCTTTGAATGGCTTTGGTGTGTATCACTGTGATAGTTTGTGTAAGTTTGCTTTGAATTGTTTTGGTGCATGTCAGTGTGATAGCATGTGTACGTTAGTGAATTTGCTTTGAATGGTATTAGTACATATCAGTGTGAATGTGTAAGTTAGTGAATTTGTTCTGAATGGTATTTTTATATCAGTCTGATAGTGTTTGTAAGTTAGTGAATTTATTCTGAATGGTATTGATGTGCATCAGTGTGATTGTCTAACTTGGTGAATATGCTCTGAATGCTATTTTTGCATTTCAGTGTGATGGAGCGTGTTAGTTAGTGATTTTTCTTTGAATGGTATTGGTGCATATCAATGTGATTGTGTAAGTTAGTGAATTTGCTCTAAATGGTAGTTTTGCATATCAGTGTGATAGTGAGTGTAAGTTAGTGAATTTGCTTTGAATAGTGTTGGTGCATATCAGTGTGATAGTATGTGTTAGTGAATTTGCGTTAAATGGAATTGTGTGATAGTGTGTGATAGTGTGTGTAAGTTAGTGAATTTACTCTAAATAGTATTGATGCGTATCAGTGTGATATTGTGTGTAAGTTAGTGGATTTGCTTTGAATGGTATTGCTGAGTACCTGTGTGATCATGTGTGTAAGTTAATAAATTTACACTGAATGGTATTGATATGTATCAGTGTGATAGTGTGTGTAAGTTAGCAAATTTGCTTTGAATGGCATTGGTGTGTATCAGTGTGATAGTTTGTGTAAATTAGTGAATTTGCTTTGAATGGTATTGGTACGTATCAGTGTGAATGCATAAGTTAGTGAATTTGTTCTGAATGGTATTTTTGAGTATCAGTGTGATTGTCTAAGTTGGTGAATTTGCTCTGAATGGTATTTTTGGGTATCAGTGTGATGGTGTGTGTCATTTAGTGAATTTGCTTTGAATGATATTGGTGCATATCAGTGTGATTTGGTAAGTTAGTGAATTTATTCTGAATGGTAGTTTTGCCCATCATTGTGATAGTATGTGTAAGTTGTGAATTTGCTTTAAATGGTATTGGTGCGTAACAGTGTAATAGTGTGTGTAAGTTAGTGAATTTGCTTTGAATGATATTGGTGCATATCAGTGCGATAGTTTATGTAAGTTAATGAATTTGCTTTGAATGGTATTGGGGCGTATCATTAAGATATTGTGTGTAAGTTAGTGAATTTGCTCTTAATGGTATTTTTGCATATCAGTGTGATCGTGTGTGTAAGTTAGTGAATTTGCTTTGAATGGTATTGGTGCGTATCAGTGTGATAGTGTGTGTAAGTTAGTGAATTTGCTTTGAATAGTATTGGTGCATATCAGTGTGATAGTGTGTGTAAGTTAGTGAATTTGCTTTGAATGGTATTGGTGTGTACCAAAGTGATGGTGTGTGTAAGGTAGGGAATTTACTCTGAATAGTGCTGATGCGTATTAGTGTGATAGTGTGTGAGTTAGTGAATTTGCTTTGAATGTTATTGGTGCTTATCAGTGTGATTGTATAAGTTAATGAATTTGTTCTGAATGGTATTTTTGCATATCAGTGTGATTGTATAAGTTGGTGAATTTAACTCTGAGTGGTATTTTTCATTTCAGTGTGATGGTGTGTGTCAGTTAGTGAATTTGCTTTGAATGGAATTGTGCATATCAGTATGATAGTGACTGTAAGTTAGTGAATTTACTTTGAATGGTATTGGTGCCTCTCAGTGTAATTGTGTAAGTTAATGAATTTGTTCTGAATGGGAGTTTTGCATATCCATGTGATAGTGCGTGCAAGTTGCTGAATTTGCTTTCAGTGGTATTGCTGTATATCCGTGTGATAGTGTATGTAAATTAGTGAATTTGCTTTGAAATGGGATTATGCATATCAGTGTGATAGTGAGTGCAAGTTACTGAATTTGCTTTGAATGGTATCGGTGTGTATCAGTATGACAGTGTGTGTAATTCAGTGAATTTGCTTTGAATGGTATTGTGCGTATCAGTGTGATAGTGTGTGTAAGTTAGTGAATTTGCTTGAACTGTATTGGTGTGTATCAGTGTGATACTGTGTGTAAGTTAGTGAATTTTCTTTGAATGGAATTGCTGCAGAGCAGTGTGATAGTGTGTGTAAGTTAGTTAATTTACTCTGAATGGTACTGATGCACATTAGTGTGATTGTCAAAGTTGGTGAATTTGCTCTGAATGGGATTGGCGCATATCAGTGTGATAGTGAGTGTAATTTAGTGAATTTGCTTTGAATGGTACTGGTGAGTATTAGTGTGATAGCATGTGTATGTTAGTGAATTTCATTTGAATGGTATTGGTACTTATCAGTGTGATAGTGTGTGTAAGTTAGTGAATTTACTCTGAATGGTAGTTTTACTTATCAGTGTGATAGTGTGAGTAAGTTAGTGCATTTGGTTTGCATGGTATTGGTGTGTATCAGTGTGATAGTATGTGTAATTCAGTGAATTTGCTTTGAATGGTATTGGTGTGTATGAGTGTGATAGGGTCTGTAAGTTAGTGAGTTTGCTTTGAATGGTATTGGTCCTTACTAGTGTGATAGTATGTGTAAGTTAGTGAATTTGCTTTGAGTAGTATTGGTGCTTTTCTTTGTGATAGTGTGTGTAAGTTACTGAATTTGTTTTGAATGTTATTGGTGTGTATCAGTGTGATAGTGTGTGTAAGTCAGTGAGTTTGGTTTGAGTGGTATTGGAGTGTATTAGTGTGATAGTGTCTGTAAGTTAGTGAGCTTTCTTTGAATGGTATTGGTGCTTACAAGTGTGATAGTATGTGTAATTTAGTGAATTTATTTGAATGGTATTGGGTGTGTATCAGTGTGATAGTGTGTGTAGGTCAGTGAATTTGCTTTGAATGGTATTGGTGCGTATGAGTGTGATATTGCCTGTAAGTTAGTGAGTTTGCTTTGAATGGTATTCGTGCATACCAGTGTGATAGTGTGTGTAAGTTAGTGAATTTGCTTTGAATAATATTGGTGAGTATCAGTGTGATACTGTGGGTAAGTCAGTGAATTTGCTCTTAATGGTATTTTTGTGTATCACTGTGATTGTGTGTGTAAGATAGTGAATTTGCTTTGAATGGTATTGGTGGGTATCAATGTGATAGTATGTGTAAGTTAGTGAATTTGCTTTCAATGGCATTGGTGCGTTCCAGTATGATAGTGTGTGTAAGTTAGTGAATTTGCTTTGAATGGTATTGGTGTGTACCTGTGTGATACTGTGTACAAGTTAGTGAACTTACTCTGAATGGTATTGATGCGTACCAGTGCGATAGTGTGTGTAAGTTAGTGAATTTGCTTTGAATGGTATTGGTGCATATCAGTGTGATTATGTAAGTTAACAAATTTGTTCTGAATGGTATTTTTTCATGTCAGTGTGATTGTATAATTTGGTGAATTTGCCCTGAATGGTATTTTTGCATTTCAGTGTGATGGTGTGTGTCAGTTAGTGAATTTGCTTTGAATGGGATTGGTGCATATCAGTGTGATAGTAAGTGTAAGTTAGTGAATTTGCTTTGAATGGTATTGATGCATATCAGTGTGATTATGTAAGTTAGTGAATTTGCTCTGAATGGTGGTTTTGCATATCCATCTGATAGTGTGTGTAAGTTACTGAATTTGCTTTCAATGGTATTGCTGTGTATCAGTGTGATAGTATGTGTAAGTTGGGGAATTTGCTTTGAAAGCTATTGGTGCCTATCAATGTGATAGTGTGTGTAAGTTAGTGAAATATCATTTTATTTTATTGGTGCATATCAGTGTGATACTCTGTGCAAGTTAGGGAATTTGCTTCGAATGGTATCAGTGCATATCAGTATGAAAATGTGTGCGTTAGTGAATTTGCTTTGAATGGTATTGGTGTGTATCAGTGTGATAGTGTGTGTAAGTTAATGAATTTGTTTTGAATGGCATTGGTACGTATCAGTGTGATAGTATGTGTAACGTAGTGAATTTGCTTTGAATGGTATTGGTGCATATCAGTGTGATAGTTTGTGTAAGTTAGTGAATTCACTTTGAATGAATTTGATGCCTACCAGTGTGATAGTGTGTTTAACTTAGTGAATTTACTCTGAATGGTATTGATGTGCAATCAGTGTGATTTTTTTTAAGTTGGTGAATTTGCTCTGAATGGTATTTTTTCCTTTCAGTGTGCATCACTTAGTGAATTTGCTTTGAATGGGATTGCACTATCAGTGTGATAGTGAGTGTAAGTTAGTGAATTTGCTTTGAATGGTATTGGTGCATATTAGTGTGATTGTGTAAGTTAGTGAATTTTGTCTGAATGGTAGTTTTGCATATCAGTGTGATAGTGTGTGTGTGTAAGTTAGTGAATTTGCTTTGAATGGTATTGGTGAGCATTAGGGTGATAGTATATGTAAGTTAGTGAATTTGCTTTGAATGGTATTGGTGCGTATCAGTCTGACCGTTCTGTTTAAGTTAGTGAATTTGCTTTTTATGATGTTGATGCATATCAGTGTGATAGTTTGTTTAAGTTAGTGAATTTGCTTTGAATGGTATTGGTGTATATCAGTGTGATAGTGGGTGTAAGTTAGTGGATTTGCTTTGAATGGAATTGGTGCATATCAGTGTGATAGTCTGTGTAAGTTAGTGAAATTGCTTTGAATGGTGTTGGTGCATACCAGTGTGAAAGTGTGTATGAGTTAGTGAATTTACCCTTAATGGTATTGATGCGTATCAGTGTAATAGTGTGTGTAAGTTAGTGAATTCGCTTGAATGTTATTGGTGCGTATCAGTGTGATTGTGTAAGTTAATGAATTTGTTCTGAATTATATTTTTGCATATCAGTGTGATTGTGTAAGTTGGTGAATTTGCTCTGAATTGTATTTTTGCATTTTAGTGTAATGGTGTGCATCAGTGAATTTGCTTTGAATGGGATTGGTGCATATCAGTGTGATGTAAGTTAGTGAATTTGTTCTGAATGGTAGGTTTGCATATCCGTGTGACAGTGTGTGTAAGTTACTGAATTTGCTTGGAATAGTATTGATGTGTATCAGTGTGCTAGCATGTATAAGTTAGTGAATTTTTTTTTTGAATGCTTTTGGTGCATATCAATGGGATAGTGTGTGTAAAACAGTGAATTTGCTCTTAATAGTATTTTTATGTATCAGTGTGATCGTGTGTATAAGTTACTGAATTTGCTTTGAATTGTATTGGTGCATATCACTGTGATAATGTGTGCAAGTTAGTGAATTTGGTTTAATGGTATTGGTGCGTATCAGTGTGATAGTATGTGTAAGTTAGTGAATTTGGTTTAATGGTATTGGTGCGTGTCAATGTGATAGTGTGTGTAAATTAGTGAATTTGCTTTGAATGGTATTGGTGCATATCACTGTGAAAATGTGTGCAAGTTAGTGAATTTGGTTTAATGGTATTGGTGTGTATCAGTTTGATAGTATGTGTAACTTAGTGAATTTGCTTTGGATGGTATTGGTCCGTACCAGTGTGGTGGTATGTGTAAATTAGTGAATTTACTCTGAATGGCATTGATGCATATCAGTGTGATAGTGTGTGGAAGTTAATGCATTTGCTTTGAATTTTATTGGTGCATATCAGTATGATTGTGTAAGTTAATGAATTTGTTCTGAATGGTATTTTTGCATATCAGTGTGAGTATGTAAGTTGGTAAATTTGCTCAGAATGGTATTTTTGCTTTTCAATGTGATGACATGTGACAGTTAGTGAATTTGCTTGGAATGGTATTGTTGCATATCACTGTGATAGTGTGTGTAGGTTACTGAATTTGGTTTAATGGTATTAGTGTGTATCAGTGTGATAGTGTGTATAAGTTATTGAATTTGCTTTGAATGCTATTGGTGCTACCAGTGTGATGGTATGTGTAAGTTAGTGAATTTACTCTGACTGGTATTGATGCATATCAGTGTGATAGTGTGTGGAAATTTGTGCATTTGCTTTGAATTTTATTAGTGCATATCAGTATGATTGTGTAAGTTAATGAATTTGTTCTGAATGGTATTTTTGCATATCAGTGTGATTGCATAAGTTGGTAAATTTGCTCAGAATGGTATTTTTGCTTTTCAATGTGATGACATGTGACAGTTAGTGAATTTGCTTTGAATGGTATTGGTGCGTACCAGTGTGATGGTGTGTGTAAGTTAGTGAATTTACTCTGAATGGCATTGATGCATATCAGTGTGATAGTGTGTGTAAGTTAATGAATATGCTTTGAATGTTATTGGTGCATATCAATGTGATTGTGTAAGTTAATGAATTTGTTCTGAATGTTTTTTTTGAATATTAGTGTGATTGTATAAGTTGGTAAATTTGCACAGAATGGTATTTTTGCATTTCAGTGTGTTGGTGTGTCAGTTAGTGAATTTGCTTTGAATGGAATTGATGCATAGCCGTGTGGTAGTAAGTGTAAGTTAGTGAATTTGCTTTGAATGGTATGTGTGCATATAAGCGTGATTGTGTAAGTTAGTGAATTTGCTCAGAATGGTAGTTTGGCATATCCATGTGATAGTATGTGTAAGTTACAGAATTTGCTTAAAGTGGTATTGCTGTGTATCATTTTGACAGTGTGTGTAAGTTAGTGAATTTACTTTGAATGATATTGGTGCGTATCAGTGTGATAGTGTTTATAAGTTAGTGAATTTGCTTTGAATGGTATTGTTGCATAGCAGTGCGGTACTCTGTGCAAGTTTGTGAATTTGCTTTGAATGGTATCGGTGCTATTAGTATGACAATGTGTGTAAGTTAGTGAATTTGCTTTGAATGCTGTTGGTGCATATCAGTGTGATAGTGTGTGTAAGTGGATTTGTATTGAATGGTATTGGTGCGTATCAGTGTGGCAGTATATGTAATGTAGTGAATTTGCTTTGAATGGTATTGGTGTGTATCAGTGTGATAGTGTGCGTAAGTTGATGAATTTGCTTAGAATTGTATTTGTTTGTATCAGTGTGATAATGTATGCAAGTTAGTGAATTTGCTTTATGTGGAATTGCAGTGTGCCAGTGTGATAGTGTGTGTAAGTTAATGAATTTACTCTGAATGGTATTGATGCGTATCAGTGTGATAGTGTGTGTAAGTTAGTGAATTTGCTTTGAATGTTATTGGTGCGTATCAGTGTGATTGTGTAAGTTAATGAATTTGTTCTGAATGGTATTTTTGCATATCAGTGTGATTGTGTAAGTTGGTAAATTTGCTCTAAATGATATTGTTGCATTTCATTGTGATGGTGTGTGTTAGTTTGTGAATTTGCTATGAATAGTATTGGTGCATATCAGTGTGATTATGTAAGTTAGTGAATTTGCTCTAAATGGTAGTTTTGCATATCCTTGTGATAGTGTGTGTAAGTTTCTGAATTTGCTTTGAATGGTATTGCTGTGTATCAGTGTGATAGTTTGTGTAAGTGAATTTCTGTTTTATGGTATTGGTTCATATCAGTGTGATACTCTGAGTAAGTTAGATAATTTGCTTTGTATGGTGTCAGTGTGTATCAGTATGACAATGTGTGTAAGGTATTGGTACGTATCAGTTTGATAGTATGTGTAACGTAGTGAATTTGCTTTGAATGGTATTGGTGCATATCGGTGTTATAGTGTGTATAAGTTATTGAATTTGCTTTGAATTGTATTGGTATGTATCAGTGTTATAGTGTGCGTAAGTTTGTGAATTCATTTTGAATGGAACTGCTGCGTACCAGTGTGATAGTGAGTGTAAGTTCATGAATTTGCTTCGAATGGTATTGTTGCATATCAGTGTGATTGTGTAAGTTAGTGAATTTGCTCTGAATGGTAGTTTTGCAGATCAGTGTCATAGTGTGTGTAAGTTAGGAAAATTGCTTTGAATGGTATTGCTGTGTATCAGTAAGACAGTGTGTATAAGTTAGTGAATTTGCTTTGAATGGTATTGGTGCATATCAGGGTGATAGTATATGTAAGTTAGTAAATTTTCTTTGAATGGTATTGGTGTATATCAGTGTGATAGTGTGTGGTAAGTTAGTGAGTTTGCATTGAATGGTATCAGTTCATATCAGTATGACAATGTATGTAAGTTAGTTAATTTGCTTTGTATGGTATTGGTGCATATCAGTGTGATAGTTTGTGTAATTTGGTGAATTTGATTTGAATGGTATCGGTGCATATTATTGTGAGAGCATGCGTAAGTTAGTAAATATGCTTTGAATGGTATTGGTATGTATCAGTGTGAATGTGTAAGTTAGTAAATTTGTTCTGAATGGTATTTTTGCGTATCAGTGTGATTGTGTAAGTTGGTGAATTTGCTCTGAATGGTATTTTTGGGTATCAGTGTGATAGTGTGTTAGTTAATGAATTTGCTTTGAATGGTATTGGTGTGTATCAGTGTGATAGTGTGTGTAATTCAGTGAATTTGCTTTGAATGGTATTAGTGCATACCAGTGTGATAGTGTCTGTAAGTTAGTGAGTTTGCTTTGAATGGTATTGGTGTATACCAGTGTGATAGTGTATGCAAGTTAGTGAATTTGCTTTGAATAGTATTGTTGCATATAAGTGTTATAGTGTCTATAAGTTAGTGAGTTTGCTTTTAGTGGTTTTGGTGCATATCAGTGTGATTGTGTACATTAGTGAATTTGCTCTGAATGGTAGTTTTGCCTAGCAGTGTGACAGTGTCAGTAAGTTAGTGAATTTGGTTTGAATGGTATTGGTGTGTATCAGTGTGATAGTGTATGTAAGTCAGTGAATTTGCTTTGAATGGTATTGGTGCATATGAGTTTGATAGTGTCTGTAAGTTAGTGAGTTTGCTTTGAATGGTATTGGTAAATACCAATGTGATAGTGTATGTATGTTAGTGAAATTGTTCTGAATAGAATTGGTATATTTTAGTGTGATAGTGTGTGTAAGCTAGTGAATTTGCTTTGAATGGTAGTTTTGCATATCAGTGTGATAGTGTGTATAAGTTAATTAATTTACTTTGAGTGGTATTGATGTGTATCAGTGTGATAGTGTGTGTAGGTCTGTGAATTTGCTTTGAATGGTATTAGTGCATATGAGGGTAATAGTGTCTGTAAGTTAGTGAATTTGCTTTGAATGGTATTGGTACGTATCAGTGTGATAGTGTGTGTAAGTGAATTTGCTTTGAATGGTATTGGTGCATATCAATGTGATATTGTGTGTAAGTTAGTGAATTTGCTTTGAATGTTGTTGGTGCATATCAGTGTGTTAGTGTGTGTAAGTTAGTGAATTTGGTTTGAATATTATTGGTGCGTATCAGTAGTTTGTGTAGGTCAGTGAATTTGCTTTGAATGGTATTAGTGCATATGAGGGTAATAGTGTCTGTAAGTTAGTGAATTTGCTTTTAATGATATTGGTGCATACCAGTGTGATGGTATGTGTAAGTTAGTGAATTTACTCTGAATGGTACTGATGTGCATCAGTGTGATAGTGTGTAGGTTAGTGAATTTGCTTTGAATGTTATTTGTGCATATCAGTGTGATTGTGTAAGTTAATGATTTTTTTCTGAATGGTATTTTTGCATATCAGTGTGATTGTGTAAGGTTGTGAAGTTGCTCTGAATGGTATTTTTGCATTTTAGTGTAATGGTGTGTGTCAGTTAGTGAATTTACTTTGAATGGGATTGGTGCATATTAGTGTAATAGTGAGTGTAAGTTAGTGAATTTGCTTTGAATGGTAGTTTTGCATATCTGTGTGATAGTGTGTGTAAGTTACTGAATTTGCTTTGAATAGTATTGGTGCATATCACTGTGATAGTGTGTGTAAGTTAGGAAATTTGCTTTGAATGGTATTGCTGCGTATCAATATGAAAGTGTGTGTAAGTCAGTGAATTTGCTCTTAATGGAATTTTTGCGTATCAGTGTGATCGTGTGTGTAAGTTAGTGAATTTGCTTTGAATGGTATTGGTGCATATCAGTGTGATAGTGTGTGTAAGTTAGTGAGTTTGGTTTGAATGGTATTGGTGCATATCAGTGTGATAGTGTGGGTAAGTTAGTGAATTTGCTTTGAATGGTATTGCTTCTTATCAGTGTGATAGTGTGTGTATGTTAGTGAATTTGCTTTGAATGGTATTGCTGCTTACCAGTCTGATGGTGTGTATAAGTGAATTTACTCTGAATGGTATTGATGCATATCAGTGTGCTAATGTGTGTAAGTTAGTGGATTTGCTCTGAATATTATTTGTGCATATCAGTGTGATTGTGTAAGTTAATGAATTTGTTCTGAATGGTATTTTTGCATATCAGTGTGATTGTATAAGTTGGTGAGTTTGCTTGGAATGGTATTTTTGCATTTCAGTGTGATGGTGTGTGTCAGTTAGTGAATTTGCTTTGATTACGATTTGTGCATATCAGTGTAATAGTAAGTGTAAGTTAGTGAATTTGCTTTGAATGGTAGTTTTGAATATCCGTGTGATAGTGTGTGTAAGTTACTGAATTTGCTTTCAATGTTATTGCTGTATATCAGTGTGACAGTGTGTGTAAGTGAATTTGCTTTGAATGATATTGGTGCATATCAGTGTGATAGTGTGTGTAAGTTAGTGAATTTGCTTTGAATGGTACTGCTGCATAGCAGTGTGATACTCTGTGCAAGTTAGTGAATTGGCTTTGAATGGTATCGGTTCGTATCAGTATGACAATGTGTGTAAGTTAGTGAATTTGCTTTGAACGGAATTGGTGCATATCAGTGTGATAGTGTGTGTAAGTTAGTGAATTTGCTTTGAATGTTATTGGTGTGTATAAGTGTGATAGTGTGTGCAATTTTTTGAATTTGCTTTGAATTGTATTGGTATGTATCAGTGTGATAGTGTATGTAAGTTAGTGAATTTGCTTTGAGTGGAATTGCTGCGTACCAGTGTTATAGAGTGTGCAAGTTAGTAAATATACTCTGAATGGTGCTGATGCACATTCATGTGATTGTCTAAGTTGGTGCATATCAGTGTGATAGTGAGTGTAAGTTAATGAATTTGCCGTGAATGGTATTGGTGCATATCAGTGTGATTGTGTAATTTAGTGAATTTGCTCTGAGTGATAGTGTGTGTAAGTTAGTGGATTTGCTTTGAATGGAATTGGTGCATATCAGTGTGATAGTGTGTGTAAATTAGTGAATTTACTCTAAATGAGATTGATGTACATCAGTTTTATTGTCTAAGTTAGGGAATTTGCTTTGAATGATATTGGTGCATACCAGTGTAATAGTGTGTGTAAGTTAGTGAATTTACTCTGAATGGTATTAATGCATATCTGTGTGATAGTGTGGTTAAGTTAGTGAATTTGCTTTGAATGGTATTGGCACATATCAATATGACAATGTGTCTAAGGCAGTGAATTTGTTTTGAATGGTATTGGTGCATATCATTGTGACATTATGTGTAACATAGTTAATTTGCTTTAAATGATATTGGTGCATATCAGTGTGATAGTGTGTGTAAGTTAGTGATTTTGCTTTGAATGGTATTGCTGTGTATCAGTGTGATAGTGTGTTTAAGTTAGTGAATTTACTTTGAGTGGTATTGGTGCATGTCAGGATGATAGTATATGTAAGTTAGTGAATTTGCTTTGAATGGTATTGGTGCGTATCAGTGTGATAGTGCGTGTAAGTTCATGAATTTGCTTTGAATTGTATCGGAGTGTATTAGTAACAGAATGTGTGTAAGTTAGTGAATTTGCTTTGTTTGGTGTTAGTGCGTATCAGGGTGATAGTATGTGTAAATTAGTGAATTTTCTTTGAATGGAATGATGCATATTAGTGTGACAGTGTGTGTAAGTTAGTGAATTTGCTTTGAATGGTATTAGTGCTTACCAGTGTGATAGTGTGTGTAAGTTAGTAATTTTGCTGTGAATGGTATTGATGTGTATCAATGTGATAGTGTGTGTACGTTAGTAAATTTGCTTTGAATGTTATTGTGCATATCAGTGTGATTGTGTAAGTTAATGAATTTGTTCTGAATGGTATTTTTGCATATCAGTGTGATTGTATAAGTTGGTGAATTTGCTCTGAATGGTATTTTTGCATTTCACTGTGATGGTGTGTGTCAGTTAGTGAATTTGCTTTGAATGGGATTGTTGCATGTCAGTGTGATAGTAAGTGTAAGTTAGTGAATTTGCTGTAAATGGTATTGATGCATATAAGTGTGATTGTGTAAGTTAGTGAATTTGCTCTGAATGGTAGTTTTGCAAATCCATGTGATAGTGTGTGTAAGTTACTGAATTTGCTTTCAATGATATTGCTGTGTATCAGTGTGATAGTGTCTGTAAGTTAGTGTATTTACTCTGAATGGTATTGATGCGTATCAGTGTGATAGTGTGTGTAAGTTAGTGAATTTGCTTTGAATGGTGTTGATGCGTATCAGTATGATAGTGTGTGCAGGTTAGTGAAATTTCTTTGAATGGCATTTGTGCGTATCAGTGTGATAGCGTGTGTACGTTAGTGAATTTGCTTTGAATGGTATTGGTGGTGCCTATCAGTGTGATTGTGTAAGTTAGTGAATTTGCTCTGATTGGTAGTTTTGCATATCAATATGATAGTGTGTGTAAGTTACTTTATTTGCTTTCAATTTTATTACTTTGTATCTGTGTGATAGTCTGTGTAAGTTAGTGAATTTGCTTTGAATGGTATTGGTGCATATCAGTGTGATAATCTGTGTATGTTACTGAATTTGCTTTGAATGGTATTGGTGCATATCAGTGTGATACTCTGTGCAAGTTAGTGAATTTGCTCTGAATGATATCGGTGCGTACCAGTATGACAATGTGTTTAAGTTAGTGAACTTACCTTGAATGGTGTTGCTGCATATCAGTGTGATAATGTGTGTAAGGTAATGAATTTTATTTGAATTTTTTTGGTGCATGTCAGTATGATACTGTGTGTAACTTAGTGAATTTGCTTTGAATGGTATCAGTGCATATCAGTATGACAGTGTGTGTGTTAGTGAATTTGCTTTGAATGGTTTTGGTTTATATTAATGTGATTGTGTATGTAAGTTAGTAAACTTGCTTTGAATGGTATTGATGTGCATCGGTGTGATAGTGTGGGTAAGTTAGTGAATTTTCTTTGTATTGTATTGGTGTGTACCAGTGTGATAGTGTGTGTAAGTTAGTGAATTTACTTTGAATGGTATTCGTGCATATCCATGTGTATAGTGTGTGTAAATTAGTGAATTTGATCTGAATGATATTTTTGCATTTCATTGTGATAGTGTGTGTAAGTTACTGACTTTACTCTGAATGGTATTGGTGCGTATCAGTGTGATTGTGTGTGTAAGTTAGTGAATTTGCTTTGAATGGTATTGGTGCGCATTAGTATGATAGTGTGTGTAAGTTATTGAATTTGCTTTGAATGGTATTGATGCATATCAGTGTGATAATGTTTGTAAGTTAGTGAATTTCCTCTGAATGGTATTTTTGCTTATCAGTGTGACTGTGTGTGTAAGTTAGTGAATTTGCTTTGAATAGTATTGCTTCATACCAGTGTGATGGTGTGTGTAAGTTAGTGAATTTACTCTGAATGGTATGGATGTGTATCAGTGTGACAGTGTGTGTAAGTTAGTGAGTTTGCTTTGAATGTTATTGGTGCATTTCAGTGTGATAGTTTGTGTAAGTTAGTGAACTTGCTTTGAATGGCATTGGTGCATATCAGTGTCTTAGTGTGTGTAAGTTAGTGAATTTGCTCCAAATTATATTTTTGCATATCAGTTTGATAGTGTGTGTAAGTTAGTGAATTTGCTTTGAATGGTATTAGTGCGTATCATTGTGATAGTGTGTGTAATTTAGTAAATTTGCTTTGAATGGTACTGGCGCATATTAGTGTGATAGTGTATGTAAGTTAGTGAATTTGCTTTGAATGGTATTAGTGCATATCATTGTGATAGTGTGTGTAAGTTAGTGAATTTGCTTTTAATGGTATTGACGCATATTGGTGTGATAGTGTATATAAGTTAGTGAATTTGCTTTGAAAGGTATTGGTGCTTATCAGTGTGACACTTTGTGTAAGTTAGTGAATTTGCTTTGAATGGTATTGGTGCATACCAGTGTGATAGTGTGTGTAAGTTAGTGTATTTACTCTGAATGGTATTGACGTGTATCAGTGTGATAGTGTGTGTAAGTTAGTGAATTTGCTTTGAATGGTATTGATGCATATCGGTGTGATAGTATGTGTAAGTTAGCAAATTTGCTTTGAATGGCATTGGTGTATATCAGTGTGATAGTTTGTGTAAGTTAGTGAGTTTGCTTTGAATGGTGTTGATGCGTATCAGTGTGCTAGTGTGTTCAGGTTAGTGAAATTTCCTTGATTGGTATTTGTTTGTATCAGTGTGATAGTGCTTGTACGTTAGTGAATTTGCTTTGAATGGTATTGGTACGTATCAGTGTGATTGTGTACGTTTGTGAATTTGTTCTAAATTTTTTTTTGCATATCAGTGTGATTGTCTAAGTTTGTGAATATTCTCTGTATGGTATTTTGTTTATCATTGTGATGCTGTGTGTCACTTAGTGAATTTGCTTTGAATGGTATTGGTGCATATCAGTGTGATTGTGTAAGTGAATTTGCTTTAAATGGTTGTTTTGCATATCAGTGTGATAGTGTGTGTAAGTTAATGAATTTGCTTTGAATTGTATTGGTGCATATCAGTGTGATACTTTTTGTAAGTTAGTGAATTTACTTTGAATGGTATCGGTGCATATCAGTATGACAGTGTGTGTGTTTGAGTTAGTGAATTTGCTTTGAATGCTATTGGTGCATATCATTGTGATAGTATGTGCAAGTTAGTGAATTTGCTTTGAATGGTATCAGTGCATATCAGTATGACAGTGTGTGTGCTTTAGTTGGTGAATTTGCTTTGAATGCTATTGGTGCATATCATTGTGATAGTATATGTAAGTTAGTGAATTTGCTTTGAATGGTATTGGTGTGTATCAATAGTGTGTGTAAGTTAGTAACCTTCCTTTGAATGTTATTGGTGTGTGTCGTTGTGATGGTGTGTGTAAGTTAGTGAATTTGCTTTGTATGGTATTGGTGTGTATCAGTATGATAGTGTGTGTAAGTTAATGAATTTGCTTTGAGTGGTATTGGTGCGTATCAGTGTGATAGCGTGTGTAAATTAGTGAATTTGTTCTGAATAATATTTTTGCATTTTATTGTGATAGTGTGTGTAAGTTAGTGAATTTACTCTGAATGGTATTGATGCGTATCAATGTGATAGTGTGTGTAAGTTAGTGGATTTGCTTTGAATGGTATTGTTGAGTATCAGAGTGATATTGTTTGTAAGTTAGTGAATTCGCTTTGAACGGTATTGGTGCGTATCAACGTGATAGTGTGTGTAAGTTAGTGAATTTGTTCTGAATGGTATCTGCGCGTATCAGTGTGATAGTGTGTGTAAGTTATGGAATTTACTCTGAATGGTGTTGGTGCGTATCAGTGTTATAGTGTGTGTAAATTAGCGAATTTGCTCTGAATGGTATTTTTGCATTTTATTGTGATAGTGTGTGTAAGTTATTGAATTTGCTTTGGATGGTATTGGTGCGTATCAGTGTGATAGTTTGTGTAAGTTATTGAATTTGCTTTGAATTGTATTGGTGCATATCAGTGTGATAGTTTGTGTAAGTTAGTGGATTTGCTTTGAATGGTATTGGTGAGTACCAGTGTGATAGTGTGTGTAAGTTAGTGAATTTACTCTGAATGGTATTGATGCATATCAGTGTGATAGTGTGTGTAAGTTAGTGAATTTGCTTTGAATAGTATTGGTGCATATCAGTGCAATAATGTGTGTAATTTAGTGAATTTGCTTTGAATGGTATTCCTGCATATCAGTGTGACAGTGTGTGTAAGTTAGTGAATTTGTTGTGAATGGTATTGGTGTGTATTAGTGTGATAGTGTGTGTAAATTTGTGAATTTGCTGTGAATGGTATTGGTGAGTATCATTGTGATAATAATTTAGTGAATTTGCTGTGAATGGTGTTGGTGCATAGATGGTGATGCTTTTTGAGTAAGCCAGGGCTAACATCACAGGAATTAGAACTACCTCTGTTTTAAATCTTAGACCTGTAAACATCAGAGTCAGGAAAGTAGGTGGGCTACATTGTATTTACCTGATTTACTTGGGGTCATTAGTGATGGGAGGAATGCTGGGAGACAGAAAAGATAAAGGTATCACTGCAAGCACTTATAATTGGCAATATGCTTGCTGTATTAATTATTGATTAGACTTTGATGTTTTCAGCAGTATTAGCACCTTGGACAAAGTAGTATCTCTAATATGAACAGTACAGTGCACTCCATGATACAGTACAGTAGTGCAACAATTAGAGTTACTGCCTTACAGAAACTGGTTCAGCGGTCTGAGTCCTGGATAAAGTGCCTTTGAGTGGAGCTTGGATTTGATGGGGCTCTCGTTTCTTCCCACATTTCAAAGCGGTTATGTAAGTTATTTGGTGATCTGGATTGTCCATAGCTTTGTTAGCGCATGTGTGTGTGTTTCTGTTCGTCAGTGGACTGGTATCTTCTCTAGTACTGATTCCATGCCTTATGCCCATTTCTTTCTGGAAAGGATCCTGCTTTCCAAGACCTTGAACTGAACAAAGTTGGTTTTGGAAAAAGATTGAAATGATACAGAATCTGTGAACATCAAGCTCTAAAACAGGAATATAAAAGTAAGGTAAGTTAGTGTAAGTATATAAAACTACAATTTGAATATGTCTGTGATATGATCAGTACAGCATTAGTAATATGATTTAGGTCTATGTAATAGTCAGTAACAAAAATCAGACATGTATTTTCAAGTCATTAATAAGCTTAGCAAATAATTACTAAGTCCCAAACATTCAGCAAAAAATAATATTGCCCTTCTGAAAGAAAATATGTTCTGGTTAAGCAGTCATTTCCATATGGTAGTCACATGATCCCCCCTATGGGCTTTCACCAGGGTATTTCAAGGATTTTTTTAGGATATATTCAGTTTAATCTTAGCATGTGTTAGGAGATGATCACCTTATAGTGCCCAAATGGTGTAGACTGGGATTTGAGTGATATTTTCACTGCTATCAGCACTTTCCAAACTAGTTAATTGAGTTGGATGGCTCCTGACCCACATGTCTCAGGAAGTGATCTGGGAGGTTAGCAATGATTTCCACATGGAAAAGTGGCACAAAACAGAAAATGGCATATCAGGTACTGTTGTCCAACTGGATGTGAAGCAATAAATTTGGAATATGAGTTCTTTTGCTTGGAACATTAGCTGATTACAAAAAGGAGCAACAGTGACAAGTCACGTAATCCTGGCACATTATTTATGGGTCCAAATATGCATTGGTACCATGAAGGAGAATCTTTGAGCTGGCAATCTACATGACATGCAGGCAAGTTATGATATAGTTACAGTGGTGGCTGGTGACTTCAAATTAAAGGAGGGCTGCAGGAGACAGCTGAATGAGTGGAGCTAATGGGGTGGGGTGTGGCCAACTAGAAAGGGGTGGAGCTATGCTCAAAACCACAACAACTGGAACTTTAATTAAATACGCTGCCCTGGGTGCCAAACAGTCATTACGAGAGTCCAATCAAGACAAAATGAAGTGTAGAAGAAAAAAATATTTCAATGCATTGGCTACATTACAACTTACTTAATATCCAGATGGAAACATGTTGTGAGGCATGAAAAAATAAATTACTTTTTAAATACATTACTGGAATGCCAGTCAAAATCAAGTATAAAAAAACAAGCAGCACTCAACTCAAACCACTACTCCTTGCTCTGCAGTTCTAATTATAAATTTATATTCAGCTTTATAAAATTACCAAGTAACATGCTGAAAGTAGCAATCTCTGTGATATCCCCACTTGTAAAAATATTTCTTATCCAAAAGACCTGCTGCCTGACACAACTATCTACTTGTTTCATGGGGAAGACATGATCAAAGTAAAAAATGAACAGCAAACAAGAAACAAGCTCAAGATAAATTGCTTAATGGATTCCTGCACAAGTTATGGACAACACATGATAGATTGGCATTCTGTTTAATTTATGGGTAAAACCTGCAAAGATGACTGCAAGTGTCCAACAAAAGATGACTGCAAGTCTCCAACAAATGTAATGAGCTTCTGAAAATACTGTAATCCTGTCCTTTTATTACAAATACTGTCATATGCATTTCAGTACCCAAGGCTTATACATTATCTAGTTATGTAAATATTCTCTGCATGGCAACAACGAAAAGGCTTCCAATGCTGGTAATTCTTTAACAGTATGCTTATTAAAGCTTACTTGCATCTTACAATCTCCAACAAGCTTACCTGATGGTCATTAAGTCACTGCAACTTAAACAGAGCAACAGGACACTGTGACAGCATGCATTTCCTGAATAATAAGAAGCATAAATCAACAGTATAAAAATATGACAGAAAACCAGAACATTCTGCAAAATCAAGGTCAGATGAAAAGCAACGGTCATACTTGTGGTCTACCTTGGATGGGGGAATGCTCTGCACACTTACACTGCATAACTGCTCCTTGCCTTCGTTGGACACATCCAGAGCCACTACAATGGGGAGTGGGGTGCAACAAGTATGTCACAATTTGAAATGTCTCTGGCCAACGGTGATGGCTCTGACACTCATACCTCTCAAATTCAGAGTAAGAAATCTGGACAAAGCCATACATAGAACTAGAAGTGGGACACAGGCCCAAAAATAAGGACAATTTTTAAATATTGGCTCTTAGGTTCTTAGGTTAGTACTAAGCTAACTTCCCTTACGAGCCATTTTAAGCCTAGCCAATTATACCTTGTGAGACTCAAACCCTGCACCTTGTGTTTGTAAGGCAAACACCTTAACCATTAGGCCACCCTCCCAGCTATAACTTAGATAATAGAACAGTAGTAGGTCTTGCATTAGTACGAATTTTCTGAAGGGTATGAAATCTGAAACTCAAATGTCTGCCATTATTTTCTAACTTCAGTCTTTAATGACTTGCCATTAATCTGCCAGAAAACCACAATTTTATGAAAAACAGACCAAAAATGTGATGCAAAAATATAAAGTTGCCACACAATACAGCTGGGAACCTGTCAAAAAGGGACAACTTTTTAATATTAACACTGTTAACTTGAGCAGCTAACAAAATAAGAGCATCTACATGCATTTCTGAAATAAAAGTAATCTATAACTCTGATCATAACAGTTATATATAATTGTAAACCCTCCACGTTTTCTTCCAAAATTGCCATTTTGAGGAGGGATTATTAGGGGAGAGCAACATTTTGAGCCAAAATTGGGGACAATTGAGAGATTTGGATATTCCTAATTCTACAAAGCGATTTGCATGTACCTCTCAACCTCTTAATGCAGGAAATCTGGACAAGGCCATATATATTGGGGGACATACAAATATTACTAAAAATTTCTCTTGTATAAACTTAAGACAGTTGATAGAATAACAGGTCTTGCATTAGCAAGCATTTTTCTGAAGGTTATGACGTCTGAAACTCAATGTCTGTCATTTAGTAACTTCATTCCTAAATGGTTTACTAGAAAACCACAAATTTTATGAGGAACAAACCAAAAATAAGAAACCAATATCTATTCATTCTGCAAAATATGGACAACTGAGAGGTATAGTTCAACCGGGGCTGTCTGAGTTTGCTACCCTTCCCGTCCTCACAAAATCATGGTGGAATGGAACCTCCCCACTGCAGCCATTCCAATTTCCCATTCCTTGGTTATTTTGCCCCATTTACCATAAACATTGTAATGTGCATACTGCTTTACTTCTGCGATGATTTAGATTTCATTTGAAAGTTTTATTTTGCATTTTACAGCACAAACCCTAATAGATATCTGTTAAACAAAGCAATGCAGTCTCACAATGAAAATAGACTTAGCATTAAAACGTCTCTGCCCTTGAAACTCACATGCATTGAAACAGCATTGAAACCCACATTCAAAGAAAATACATTTTGCCAGTGGCAGATAAAGATTAACTTTGGGCTGTTTTCAAAATCATAGGCCCCTTGAGCATGAAACATACACATGCTCTTTGATACACCTTCCTGACTGTATTACATTATATTCCTTGTACAATACAGTTGTTAGATGGCATTTTAAATGTATTAAAGCCAGTTAAAATACGAAATTCAAAGAAGAGCAACAGCAAAGTAAACATATACACCAGTCTTTCCAGTTCTGTCTTATAAATCCCAAACTGTTTATTGTTGATAAGCGCTTTCGCTAACAGGTAGCTTCATCAGATCATACACATATTATAAAAAACGTATCACTTAAATAGTATACATCATTAAGCAATTCATTCAAAAGGACCGATCATGACAATGTATAAGACATTTAACTATTTAAAGTTAACTACTCTATAATAAATCTAACTATACTTAGATTTAAAACATATATATATATATATATATATATATATAACATTGCTACTGTTATTCATATAAACCTTTGAAATTTCATAGGTATATCTAAAAAACAGTCTAAATTTCTATATGTGTGAAAATCTATATGTATAAAAATGCATCTAGAAAGCAATCTAAAAATATATATAAAAAAAAATATATATATATATATATATATATATATATATATATATATATATATAAACAATCATAGAAATATATATTCATACACATATATGTATAAAAAAGAAGAGATAACATATGTAGATAGAAATATAAAAAATATAATAAAAGTATGTATATATATAAAAAAAATTTATTTTATTATGCATTAATATCATTTTATATATCTTTGTTGTTTTAATGTAGGCTTTATTGATATCTTGTCATTTAAGCCTAAGCCCTTATCTGCCCTTAATCTAATTATCCAGCCATTTTCCTTTTCTTCTGTTCTTAACATAACATTTCCATCTCTAATATTATGTGCAATCACTTCTAGAACGCTAAATTTAAATTTATGTTCAATACCCTTTAATTTTACATGTTTTGCTAAAGCGTTCTGCATGTTGTTTTTCTTAATGTTGTAAATGTGTTCCCTTATTCTATCACGTAAAGGGCGATTTGTCTTTCCCACATAGAATGAGGAACAGATTACACATACCGCTAAATAAACGACATTAGCAGTCATGCAGTCAGCATCTACTTCAAAGTGAAATATTTTTCCACTGTCTGGATGATAAAAGTCTGTATCACTGTCAATAAAGCTGCAAAACTTACAGTGTCCGCATTGTTTAGTACAACCAGAGTTGGTACAATTACTACCATTCATTTTAGGATAGCATAATAACCTCTTCAAATTACTTTTATTTCTATATAGAAATGAGGGTGTTTCACCAACTATCTGGTGAATTTGTTCATCTGCTTTCAATATATTCCAATGTCTACTAATAATTTTCTTAACTTCAAATAAATCTGTTGTATAATGTGTTGAAAACTTCACATTTGAGTGTGCTGATGTATCTTTTATCTTAATTTTATCAGAAGGAGGGCCAAAATAGGGTGAACCTTTTGTCTCATGTAGATCGTGTATATCTGTAAAATGTTGGTTAACTTCAGTTGTCCCATAACCCCTATCTAAGAATCGAGTTTTTAAACTAGATAAATCATTTTCTAAACCGCTTTCCAGTGGATTTAGCCTCGAGCATCTCAATGTTTGCCCTTTTATAATATTTCTAAAAACATGAGGAGGGTGCATACTCGATCTATGTAGTAGCATGTTGCAGTGACAGGGCTTTCGAAAGACACCGGTATTAATAATGCCATTGTGTAGTCTTTCTACGTAAACATCCAAGAAATTTACTTTTTCAAAAGAAAAGTTCATTGTGAACTTCAAACATCTAGTTAAACTATTCATTGTTTCATAAAAAGCTTCTAGTTCATTCACAGTACCATTCCATATAATAAAAAGATCATCTACGAATATGCGATATAAAATGACATGTTTCTTATACTGGGGTTCACAAAACAATACTGACTCCTCCCAAAATGCTAAAAACATGTTGGCGTAACTATTCGCACATGGAGTGCCCATAGCCACGCCTTCATGTTGTCTATAAAATTGATCACTGAATATAAAAATATTATTATATAGTACCAACTCCAAAAAATGGACAATCAAATCAACTAGTACTTCAGAATAATCACTGTGTTGTTTAAGATAAGCTGAAACATAGGATAAACCTAACTCATTAGGTATCACTGTAAAAAGAGATTGTATATCTAAAGTGACGAAAAGACTTGCATCAATAGATTCATTTTGTGTAACACATTCATAAAGATCAATCAAAAAGTGCTTAGAGTCACGTAATACATATTTATTGTTGTTCAAAATGCATCTTAGATGTTTTTCTATGAATACTGAGAGATGCTCAGTAACCTAGCCCCTTCCAGATACAGTTGGCCTCATAGGCGGATCATTTGGATTTTTATGTATCTTGGGGAGCCCATATATTATGGGTACAGATGGTTTATCAATAAATAGATATTCAAATAAATTTTTCTCAATCAGCTTACTCATAAAAATATCTGACAAAGTGCAATGCACATAATTACATGTATCAAAAACTTCTTGTTTGTTAATAGAAATGTAATATTTATCTTCCAACATAGACAGCATAGCTTTTACGTAGTGTGTATTGTCCATTACAACGACCCCAGAGCCTTTATCTGCTGGTCTAATAATAATACTAGTGTTTGCTTGTAATTTATTCATGCTTGCCCGTTCATTATACGTGAGATTATCTAATTTCCTATATTTCCTATTTTTCCTTGTATCATAGTATTTATGTAAGTCTTCTTCAGTTACTTTCATAAACGCCTCAACTAAAGGGTGATTAGTTGGGATAAAGTCACTAAGATTTTTGAAAATAAATTCTGTTTTAGCTTCATTGGTATTAGTGTTATCTTTATAAATATATTTAAGCATAACGGATCTGCAAAAAATCTTTAAGTCAGTTACAGTATCAACTAAACAGCCAACTCTCTTTGGAATAAAGTTTAGACCTTTACATAATAGAGAAATATCATATTGAGTTAACTCTGTACTAGATAGATTGTGTACTAGTTTCTCTTTGTCCACATTTTTTTTAGGGTAGCGTGTTGATAAGTTTCCCCTGAGAATTTTCTTTTTTGTCTTCCCCTGCTCATAGAACGTGATCTCTTCGGACCTTTGTCTATGCGTACAGGTAGGGGAAAAGACAAATTAGCATCAAGTGCAGGTTCATTAATGTCTTTTCTTACTTTCGGTCTAACTATAGGTTCATCATTATTAGTTGTTGGTTTATTTTTAATGATACTAACTTCAGGATACAAACAACTATCTGTCTGCATACTTGGATGTACTATTCTAATCACATCTGTTGAATCATTACATGGAGCATCATTTAATACATTATTTGTGCTTTGTTCAACTATAATATCGGATACATTCTCAACACTACAATTGTGTATTGAAATGACATTGTTATTTGTAGTGTTAAACTTAGTACTAGTTACATCACTAGGAACATTCAAACCATGTATTGAGGTAACTTTGTTATTGGATTTGGTACTAGTTATATCACTAGGTAAACTCAAAACAGGCAGCACATCAATATCAACACTTTTAATTTTTAGTAGTTCTTCATTATTGACGGTGCCAACATGTAAAGTATTTCAAATAGTAGCTCTAGCTACTTGTTCTTCATTAACAGTAACTCCGAGGCTATTTTGGTTATGCCTCGGCCAAGTGAAGACGTTACCAGTTTTAAAATCTTTCAAATCACGTAGAACTTTACTTTTCTTTTGCTGTAACAATTTACAGTCATATGCTGACACACAATCAAGTAGACTCTCAAATAATGAGTATGTCACAGAGTCAGGAAAGTCATTGAATAACTGTTTTTGTTTTAGATTAATTGAATTGACAAGTTCCATTTCTTTAGGAATAAAAAAGTCAATTAAGAGATTAAGGTACTTACGACTGGTTTCAAGATTTATGCGCTGCCAACGCGCAAGCAGTTCTGGAAATTCCTGCCCTTGACTAGGTATTGAAAATACCCTTAATTCACGCGGTATAATGTTATGGTCCAAGCAGTATTGAAAATGCACGCGTTGTGCTTGTAAGCGTTTCAGCTTACAAAAATCCCTTTCGATCTCATCCAGTGTTTGCTGCAAACTCTGCTTGTTGATAGTCGCTCCGTTGACATCATTCAGAGTGGTTTCCTCAAGCAAAAACCAGGAAGGATTTGAGACCTCATTAAGATATTTACGAAATCTCACTTCTAACGCTTCTTTGCCCCGGTGTTCACTTCTGGGCATGTAGTCAAGTTCTATGTTGGACATCTTAAATCGCTCTGTTATTTAAACACTTTGCTTCCGTTAAGCAGCTGGATATTGGAAAATAATCAGAAATAAATTGTAGGGGCTGCTTACACTGGTTAATGCTCCTGTTTTTAAAGTTTTTTTAAAACTTTGATAGAAACTAAATTATTCACCCGTAAATTAAATTTATCTATCATGTTTCAGAACAACAAGAAATACAAACCCAGTTTAGAGGGGGATAGTTATTTGTTAAAACCTAAAAGCACTTTTGTCCCACACATGAACACTGTTGTCGAACTTTTTGAAAAACAGGTACAAAGAGATATTTATAAGTTAACGGATACAGTGAAAAATATTAAAGTGAGAGACAATTTGTCTAAAGAAGAGAGAAAGGAGTTATACAATTTGAGGGAAAACAAAAATATACGTATCATGAAGCCTGACAAGGGGGGTGGGATAGTTATATACGATCAATTGGAATATTTGTCCAAAATTCATGCCATTTTGACGGAAACAGGCAACTATACTACGATTTCTTTGAATGAAATAAATATTGCCTACCAGAGGATTAGTTCATATTTGGAAGAGTTCTGGATTGATAATCGAATTAACAATGATTTATATAACTTTTTAAAGGTGTCATACCCAATTACTGCGACCTTGGTAGGCATACCCAAAATACATAAAGACCACATCAACCCTCCATTTAGACCTATTGTGTCAGGCACAAAATCTAAAACATTTCCATTAGGCAAACTTGTAGATGTATGGTTAAAAGACATATACAAAAGTATCCCCCATTTATTGAAAGATTCCTGGGACTTTTTAAGAAAATACCCAATAGACAATATTACAAGTGATTTGATTTATGTGACTATAGACGTCATTGATTTGTTTTCGTGTATACCCAGTGAGGACGGTTTGCAAATGTTTTGTGAAAGTATTAGAAAATACACTAAATTTGATTGGGACAAAATTTGCCTTATTATGGATTGCATGTCCTTAGTTTTGGAAAACAATTTTATATCGTTTGAGGGAGAGTATTACAAACAAAGCAAGGGAGTGGCAATGGGGTCGGCCAGTGCCCCGATTTATGCAAACCTAGTTATGTTGTATTGGGAAGAAGAAATTTTATTCAAGAGTAAATATTTCACCCACATTTCCCATTACACAAGATTTTTGGACGACATCTATATCTTGTGGAAAGGAAACAGGGATGAACTAAACGACTTCTTCACTTTCATTAACAACAGTAGTGAATTTTTGAAATTTACCTACGAATTCAACAAGGAAGGTTTGCCATATTTAGACACAATTGTTTCGAAAGATGCTAAAGGTTTTAAATCAAAAATACATAGGAAGAATACATTCTCAAACGATTATTTACAATATGATAGCAATCACCCTAAAAAGATGTTGAGAAATATTTTCAAGGGGCAACTCATTAGAGCAGCCAGAATGACATCCAGACAAGAGGACATGATTTTGGAGTTTGAGTACATTACTAGAATGTTTACAGACAGGAAATATAGCAAAATCATGTTACAGGATGTTAGACAATATGTGACATCCCAGAGGGAGACTAAATATTTTCCGATATTAGGAACAATACTGCAAGCAACTAATGAGACAGAAGGTAACCATACAGACAGATACAAAATGGCTTACATTTTACCATACACACCATATGCTAGTATGGTGAAAGAAATTTTGTATAAACATTGGGGTATTTTCACAACAAATCTTGAGATTTCACGAATATTAGGGGACAAACCACTGTTTGTTCACAGAATGTCACACAATTTGAAAAGAATTCTTGAAAGTGGGAATACTTCAAACAATAAGGGTTGGAATGTCGATGGCAAAAAAGGAATAAATACATCTAATGTAAAAGATATATTCACTGGTAAATGTGGCAATTGCAATCAGTGTAGATACATTATGAGTCACACTGAAGTCACTCTAGATAATATTAATAAGACAACAATCAGGTGTGAGAAGGGGAATTGTAACACTACGTTTGTGGTCTATATTGCTAGATGTGAAATGTGCCCTGCATATTACGTTGGGAAGACCGAGAGGGCCTTCAAAAAAAGAATATACGATCACTTATACTGTATTCGAAAAAAAGATCGCAACAACGCTTTATATAGACACATCGAGAGTGAAGGAGACCTACACAATTTCAAATTTGCCATCATTGAACACATTAAATCTGATTGGAAGGGGGGTAATATAAAAGGACGATTAAGTTACAGAGAAATTTGGTGGCAATTATATACAGATGCTGCGACAATACCAGGATTAAATGATACTATTGCCATCAAACCTTTATTGGGTTAGTGTGTATGCGTAACTTCAAAATTTACACAAATATTGGCACTAATTTTCTAAATATATTACAACCCATTAATAATTTTTATACACAAATCAAATAAATTTTGTATATACAAACAAAAAATACTTTTTTGTGTATAAACACATATTATTGTATACATAAATAAATATTTATGACAACACATACCAATAAATAAGAAATAAAAAATATTTTTTAAAAATAATAAGATCAAATAATATTTAAAACATTTATTAACACATTTTAAAACAGCAGTTTAAAATATTTTTAAAATATTATTAATATATTTATTATAATTTTAATACAATTTATTTATATGGCAGCATACAATTTTGCACATTTAATAACAGAAAATTAACAGTAAGTTATGAACTTAATATATTTTGAGTTTTACAAAGAGTTCTTTACCAATAGAGTCCAATTAGTTTTTAATTTTTAATATATAAAAGCATTGAATTGTTAGATCACTAATATTATTTCAAACAAGCATTCACTAATATTATATGAAAACATTATCATTCATTAGTAAAATGTGTATAGTACATTAGTCTTTTTACATCATTTTCTATTATTATTAGGCAGACGGTGTGCTTTTGTTAGTACTGTTAACATCAGGAGAATGTATTATGATACACTTTGGAAAGGAAGGGCAATTATAAAGTATTAATTATAAGGAATATCAAGCATTTATTTATGTTTACATTTGTAGAACAGTGTATTTTTTATGGAGGTATAGCTGTAAGAATTTGTTCAGTAGTTCACTGAAAATGAACTAAAAGGACAGAGGCACTTTAAATTTGAATGCACTCAGTCAAATTGGCGCCAAAAAGTCTATTTATAATGGCGCATTTCAATGTGTGATTGAGTTCTGAAGAAGCCTATGATGTATTAGGTGAAAGCGCTTAACTCAATATTTTAAACATTTCATGTATATTTTCATTTCTAGCACTTTTGTTTTTAATTAAAGTTCTGGTGGTCGCACAATACTGTGTTTCCTTATCTTAAACAACACAGTGATTATTCTGAAGTACTAGTAGATTTGATTGTCCATTTTTTGGAGTTGGTACTACATAATAATATTTTATATTCAGTGACCAATTTTATAAACAACATGAAGGCGTGGCTATGGGCACTCCATGTGCGAATAGTTACGCCAACATGTTTTTAGCATTTTGGGAGGAGTCAGTATTGTTTTGTGAACCCCAGTATAAGAAACATGTCATTTTATATCGCATATTCGTAGATGATCTTTTTATTATATGGAATGGTACTGTGAATGAACTAGAAGCTTTTTATGAAACAATGAATAGTTTAACTAGTTGTTTGAAGTTCACGATGAACTTTTCTTTTGAAAAAGTAAATTTCTTGGATGTTTACGTAGAAAGACTAAACAATGGCATTATTAATACCGGTGTCTTTCGAAAGCCCTGTCACTGTAACATGCTACTACATAGATCGAGTATGCACCCTCCTCATGTTTTTAGAAATATTATAAAAGGGCAAACATTGAGATGCTCAAGGCTATATCCACTGGAAAGTGGTTTAGAAAATGATTTATCTAGTTTAAAAACTCGATTCTTAGATAGGGGTTATGGGACAACTGAAGTTAACCAACATTTTACAGATATACACGATCTACGTGAGACAAAAGGTTCACCCTATTTTGGCCCTCCTTCTGATAAAATTAAGATAAAAGATACATCAGCACACTCAAATGTGAAGTTTTCAACACATTATACAACAGATTTATTTGAAGTTAAGAAAATTATTAGTAGACATTGGAATATATTGAAAGCAGATGAACAAATTCACCAGATAGTTGGTGAAACACCCTCATTTCTATATAGAAATAAAAGTAATTTGAAGAGGTTATTATGCTATCCTAAAATGAATGGTAGTAATTGTACCAACTCTGGTTGTACTAAACAATGCGGACACTGTAATTTTTGCAGCTTTATTGACAGTGATACAGACTTTTATCATCCAGACAGTGGAAAAATATTTCACTTTGAAGTAGATGCTGACTGCATGACTGCTAATGTTGTTTATTTAGCGGTATGTGTAATCTGTTCCTCATTCTATGTGGGAAAGACAAACCGCCCTTTACGTGATAGAATAAGGGAACACATTTACAACATTAAGAAAAACAACATGCAGAACGCTTTAGCAAAACCTGTAAAATTAAAGGGTATTGAACATAAATTTAAATTTAGAGTTCTAGAAGTGATTGCACATAATATTAGAGGTGGAAATGTTATGTTACGAACAAAAGAAAAGGAAAATGGCTGGATAATTAGATTAAGGGCAGATAAGGGCTTAGGCTTAAATGACAAGATATCAATAAAGCCTACATTAAAACAACGAAGATATATAAAATGATATTAATGCATAATAAAATAAAATGTTTTTACATATATACATACTTTTATTATATTTTTTATATTTCTATCTACATATGTTATCTCTTCTTTTTTATACATATATGTGTATAAATATATATTTCTATGATTGTTTCTATATATATATATATATATATATATATATATATTTTTTTTTTTTTTATATATATATTTTTAGATTGTTTTCTAGATGCATTTTTATACATATAGATTTTCACACATATAGAAATTTAGACTGTTTTTTAGATATACCTATGAAATTTCAAAGGTTTATATGAATAACAGTAGCAATGTTATATATATATATATATATATATATATATATGTTTTAAATCTAAGTATAGTTAGATTTATTATAGAGTAGTTAACTTTAAATAGTTAAATGTCTTATACATTGTCATGATTGGTCCTTTTGAATGAATTGCTTAATGATGTATACTATTTAAGTGATACGTTTTTTATAATATGTGTATGATCTGATGAAGCTACCTGTTAGCGAAAGCGCTTATCAACAATAAACAGTTTGGGATTTATAAGACAGAACTGGAAAGACTGGTGTATATGTTTACTTTGCTGTTGCTCTTGTTTGAATTTCGTACTTTAACTGGCTTTAAACTTTAAAAACAGGAGCATTAACCAGTGTAAGCAGCCCCTACAATTTATTTCTGATTATTTTAAATGTATTGTTTTGAACATTTTTCCAGTAAACCATGAAACAAAATGCATGCATCAATGACAAAACTGCCCAATTCAGAACATTTCCATCATAAAAAGTCTACTCAACCTTCTATAGTCCACCAGTATCAGTAAATATGCACAATGTCTGAAGTAGTAAAATCCACATTAAAGAAATCTGTAGCTAATAAAGAGGTTGATGCTAGCAAACAACTTTATATGTCATTGTTTCATCTACAAATAAAGTGCCTGTTGCCCTTGAAGAATAAATTGCCTATGTTGCATGCGTTAAAAAATGATAAGCTAGTAATACCGCAACAGGGAATGGATGGCAAACTGATAACAGGTTCATAGTTACTAGGTATCTTTGCCAAAAAGGACTGCAGCATCCACCCCCTTTACAACACAGTACAGTATCAACAATGCATCTACCTATTGTGGGAGTAGAACCCACAGCCTTCTGCATCAAAAGCAAGTACACTACCTGTTGTGCTATTAACAATGCAAGCAGACTTAGCATAAGCAGCACCAAACTTTTGTTCCCCTGCAGCTCTCAGCCCCTTGTAAAATCTACTCGACACTCAGCTGTATCTCTGAACTTTGCAGCACAAGAAATCTGGAAAAATCCAAAACTTATTGGGGGGGGGACAAAAGGCCAAACACCGGGGACACATTTTAAACATTGCTTGTATAATGTTGGAAAGTTGCTAGAATAAAATGCTGTGTTACCACCATACATTTCACTGCCATGTCTTGAACCCAGGGGACCTTGTGCAAAACAGTCAGAGAAACATACCACTATGCCACAGAGGAAGACAAACTTAAATGGCTACCATTTAGTGAATTCAGTTCTCACCATAGCTGTCAACCTCTTAGAAAAAAACACCTGAAAAAAGCCAATAATGTGGAAATCCAAACATATTCAGGGAATTCAGTTCTCACCATAGCTCTCAACCTCTTAGCAAAAAACATGTGGACAAAGCCAGTAATGGGGGTAATACAGCCCAAGTAGACGAAAATTGCCAGCACCAAGTTAAGTGTAAAGCATCAAAAAACCATCCAAAGGCTGATATGTAAAGTATATAAACTTTAATAATTAGTAAAAAACACCAAGACCGGTTTGAGCCAGTAGGCTTTCCTCAGTGGGATAAAAATGCATTAGCTGTAAAGTGACACACATATATATAGAATAAGTCATCCAATAGGATTCTTCCCAATGTGTTCTTCCCACATTCAAATTGTTTCCTATATGGGAGATAACGAGACAATGAAAAGTTATACAATAAAATGAATCGAAATAACACATGGTCATTAAAGTAAAACACATAATTTTATAAATGATCATTCAAACCTGGTGAGAACAAATCTCCTGGTTTAATGATCCAATACTTCTCTTTTTTTAGTGAGAATAGAATGCCATCCCTGTTTATTGGATCTGTCCCCAAGGATTCTGTCAATGATGGTAAACTGGAACCTGGCTGAATTATGTTGTGTACTGTGTCGAAATAAGGCGTTGGTCTCCCTCCTACTTTGTATGTCACTACGATTTTCAGACATACGTAGTTAAAGTGGTCATGAAGTCTGTCCAACATAGAATAAACCACATGTACATGTAGCAAGGTATACCACCCAATCACTGTTACAATTGCCCAAAAATTTGATATCAAAAATTCTGTTGGTATTTTTGCTGGTAAAATGTTTTGATCTGAAAATGAAAGGACATGATGAGCAATGACTACAATGGTGTGTACCCCATAGTTTGTCACCTGTCATGGTTAATTGGTGGTGTATGGCTCCGGCCAAACTGACCCTTTTGTAATGTGAAAAAAATGATCCCAATGTCCTACCTCTTCTATATCCATACCTGCATACATCACCAATCCACGGTTTGATCTCCTCATTGGCAGTGAGAATATTCAAGTGCTTGGATATAACATTCCTCATAAGGTTAATGTTACGTCCAAATGTGGTGATGAACTGGATAGGGTCATCCTGTTCAGTATGAATTTTATCAGACTATTGGAGAAGAGAGGTTCTGTGTTGAGCACCCCGGATATCAAGCTCCTGGTAGCCCCTGGCTCTAAATCTGTTAGCTAAATCCTGTTCAGATATATCATAGTCATTATCTGAGGAACAGATTCTATGAATCCTGAGAAACTTGGGTATGTTTTGGATAATGTGGTTGGGATGCATACTAGTTGCATGTAATAGACTGTTATACTGAGGGTATTTTCGAAATGTTTTACTACGTAAAGTGTCATCAGAATTCCTGGTTATAGTTGCATCCAGGAAATTGATCTCATTTTTATCACAAGTAGATGAAAACTCAATACCCCATTTGTTATGATTAAGATATTGGACAAATTCTGCTAAATATTGTTCATCAGAACGCTAAACCAACCAAGTTTATATACTTTACATATCAGCCTTTGGATGTTTTTTTGATGCTTTACACTGAACTTGGTGCTGGCAATTTTTGTCTACTTGGATTGTATTCTGCCTTGCATTTGGGTCTTACTTGCAGAGTATCTCTTCTTGGTAATACAGCCCCCCAAACATTCAGTGAATTCAGTTCTCACCATACCTCTCAACCTTAGCACAAAATACGTGGACGAGGCCATTAATGGGGGAATACAGTCCCAACAATATGGGCAAATTTCAAATGTCCATGTTATAAACTTAAGACAATTGCTAGAATAAAAGGTTGTTTTACCATGTACTTTCTGAAGAATATGAAGTCTGAAATTCAAATGCCTGTTATTTTTAAACAGTTGTTAACCAGGAAACTAGTCTGACTTGGAACAAAACAAAGCCTGTTTTCAGCAGAGCAGGGAGAAGCACTCCAGAAAAATCTTTGTAAGGGATGGGAGCACATGCAGACTCCACACAGAAGGCACCCCAGCCAAGAATCAAACCAGAGAACCTGTAGCTGTTAGGCAACAATGCTACCAGTGCACCACTGCACTACAAACCTTTGCAAGGAAAACTGAAGATGCAGAAACCACATATTTTATGAGGAACAGAACTAATATGAGGCAAAAATCTGCAATATTTTACAAATAGTGGTGGGCAGGGAATTCAGGTCCTTGCCACCTGCATCCAAGGTACAGGGTTCAAGCCAGAGTATCCCTACCCACCTCTATGTGTTAACAGGGGCATTTCACACACACACACACACACACACACACACACACACACACACACACACACACACACACACACACACACACACACACACACACACACACACCACCCTTATCTCTCTCCTGATTGAAGCAGCAAAAACACCCTTACCTCTCTCCTGATTGAAGCAGCAAAGCTCCATTGTCCGGAACACGCTTGACCGACTTCAACGCTTCTATGCAAGCCACTCCACCATTGTCTGGAAACCTGTGCTCGACTGCAATGCTTCAAAGTCAACTTACCTGTCCCCTGATTGGTCCCGCGCTCCCTGCGAGAGCTTCGATTGGTCCTGTCTGCGGATAAAGCAGTCCGGAGCTCCTCTGTTCTGTGCGGTCATCTACCGCACAGATTCCTGGTCATCTGCGGGGCAGAAAATACCTTCCCTGTATCTGGACTGCTGACTCAGGCAGTCAGAGTTCGCACAGATTCCTGGGAATCTGTGGGGCAGTCTGTGTGTGTCTGCGCATGCGTGGAAGTCTGGTACTCGTAAAAAAATATATATATTTTTTAATTTTATGTTTCACAATTTATATTTTATTTGTTTCTAGGTGGGAGGGCTGCAGTCCGATAGCACGAGCCGCCCCTGTATAGTTATAGTATGAAATTCTACCTAGAGCAGTATCGGGGAAATTTCATGGGTAATTAGAAAGTATACAAATATGATATGGGATGACTTGCAAGTCTTCATTCTTTTTTGGAATGAGTCAAGTGAGGACAAGTAAGCTGCTGTCAAGTTAGATTTAGATCACTAAATTTCAGAGAGGGTCTTTTTCTTTAGAGAATCATACTTTAGCATGTTGAGTGACAGAATCTGCAACAGAACATTTAGTCTTGAAATTATAGGTAAGCTGAATTTTAGTTTTAGATAGTCATTAGCATGTCTATACCAGATTTTTAATGGTAATATATTGACTTGTTTATAGGCTAAGTGAACTGGTCATCATAGATCTTTTCAGCCACAGCCTAGGACAGAAGGGCAGGGAATAAATGTAATATACATGAGCACTTTATAATAGCCAGTTATCAGTCATGTTTTTAGGAGCTGGGAGAAAACAGGAGCACATAGAGAAAACCAGCTCAGACAGTTGAAGTGTATGCAGACTCAGTAAACTCCACTCAACTGGTGTTCTGAAGCAGTGATCTTAACTAGTGAGCCAAGATGCTGCCATTCAGTAGTAGAAATTATTCTATCTAAACACAGAATGTGTTTCAAATGAGAAAGCAAGTATGTAGGTCAGTTATCCAGATATTACATACTACAGTCCCTGGGAGATTTCAGGTTGATCAGATGGTTGTCCAGGTTCAGGTTCAGGTGGTGCTTTTTTACAGTGCATTTTATGTACAAACATGGAGAACCTTTCTACTGACTCACAACTCAAGTATCAAACTCAGAAAACATTTTTGCAACAAGTATTTTATAAATGCATATAATTTACTAAATAGCAGAGTTAAATTTCTGGATGTGATGTGGCTACCAATTGTGTCATTAAATGCAATTTACATGTTATACAAATTACAGTTTTCTAAACATAATTGTTTAGTACATGTTTTTGCTTTGTTTTTCCCCCACTACTTTTAACTTTTTTTTTTTTGCGTGCCTTGCAGCTGAGCATTGGCTGCCTCCAGGAATTCTCTGCATTAAGTGGGCTACCCTTTCTTATCAAGACTAACTTTGACCCATGCTTGGGGCTGCTGAGGAGCATGAGGCACCTATGACAGCAACATATTGCTGCAAAGGATTGTATTTGCAGTGTCCTACTTTCTACTTTCCTTTGCATGCACTGATACATCCATGGCTATCTGTGCAATGTACTGTGTATCACCTTGCCTTTGCAGTGAATCAGATAATATCACTAGCCCCTTATCGACAACTCCATCAGCAGGTCCCCAGCCTCCACTAGGGGTCAATTGCAAGGTATATGTAAGTGAACAGCCTCTCCCTAGAAAGGGCACCCCCCCCTTCTTTGCCAGTGTCCCAGATCCCAAAAGCTGCTAATTGAAATTGGGTTCCCTGAGCCATAGTTTGGGTTTTGTTCCCCTGTGCCACAGTGCAGGCTAATATTTTAGTGAGATGTGTTTCAAATAATGCCTTTGCTTGTTACGCTGTCTAAACCTGGAACAATATTCCGTGAAATTGTTATGGAGTGTGCCTTTATAAAGACATATTGGTTGAATCAAGGAATTGCAACAAAACACAGAGCAGAATGTTTGTTCTGCAATTCCATATTGTGTTTAACATAGACCACATATCCTGAAGGTCTGAATTAGAAAGGTGTGATTACTTCAGAATATTGAGGACTCATGGATGTACTTCTTGGACCAGGTTAATGAATTAAAAGGAAGTTATTTTCTTTGATATGTGGTATGTTGTTGGGAAAATGCATAAACTAATTATTTCCTTGTTCACAGAGTACCATAAGGATATGATACTGCATCTGAGATTTACTAAGCAGTAGTAACTTCTGTGACATAGTTATTGTCTAGTGTTTTGAGAGCTCTGAAGTTAACATCATTCAGTATTCTATTGCATGTAATACAAGATCAACCACCTGACATATGGGCCTGATTTTACTATTTCAAAGGTTCCTAGCAAGTCTAGAAAAATCACTTCTCTCACATCTCATGATTTTCCTCCACTATGACCACTGAAATTATTAAATCATTTTCCTTTACTGATTAATTGATTTCTACTTGCTGACTTCAGACCATTTTTCTTTTAGTTTTATACACACCCACACATTTATATATATATATATATATATATATATATATATATATATATATATATATATGTGTATATATATATATATATATATATATATATATGTATATATATATATATATATATATATATATATTTATAAATATGTTTTTCTTTTAGTATGTTGAAAGGTAATTAATGGACAACTATGTCCTAGGCACAATAATTCTTTTCCACCATAGGTTAATAGGTTCATAGGTGTGTACAAGGCTAATGGCCCTGGAGCCTTTACAAGCCTAGCCCATAGGATTACCCTGGCATAGTGCCACCCAACCTTAGTTCCCAGTGCCTGTGTCAAGTAGAGCCACTGGAGTGATTCCCGGGGTGAATTTTCCATTTCCCATCCACTCATCAAGATTTCTCTTGAAGAGGGCCAGTGAGGTGCTTTGTTTGACATGTATGAGACGTCTATTCCATAGCATGGGCAATCTCTGGGTTATGAACCTGTCCCTCCAGCAGTTTCTGTTGACTGTGGTAATGAGGTTGAGGTCTCTGGAGCATGTGGTGTGGAAGTATTGGGATTTCTTTAGATGAAGCATTTCTAACAGTGCTGGGTCAGACATGGCTTTGTAACTCAAGCAGAGATCACCTCCAAGTAGGCGATATGAGACAGATAATAGTTGGAGTTTTTTTAATCTGTCCATATATGACAAATGTTTAAGGCCTAGGATCCTCTTTGTGAGGTACTTTTATGGCCTCTCCAGTTGTTGCAGGTATCTAGTGAGGTACATGCCAAATGGGGCATTGTACACAATGATTGGCCTAATGACGGAAGAGTAGAAGGAGACAATGACCTCTTTTTTTCTGGATGCAAAACCCTTAGTAATGAGATGTCCCACATAGAAGGACTTTCTGACCGCAGCGGCAATGTGGTGGTCAAAAGAGAGGCTGCTGTCAACCTGTGTTCCCAGATCTCTTATAATGCCTTCTGTGTTCAGTGGACTACCATTGATGTGGTAATTCATGGGAACTGAGTTTTTTCCAAAGGGGATGATGGCACATTTTTTGGCATTGAGCTTAAGGCCATGGTCGTTGGTCTCAGTGAGGCCTTTCTGTAGGATGTCAACGTCACTTGGGCAGTTAATAATGGCTCCCAACTTGCAATCCTCTGCAAACTTTGTCAGTCAGAGTCCCTTCGTGTTGGCCTGGACTTCTGAGAAGTAGATACCAAACAGGAGAGGACCCAGGACCAATCCCTGTGAGACTCCACTCATGACTGGTCGGCAGTCTGACTTGGAGTCAGCTACTTTCACACTGTGAGTTCTATCTGCGAGCCAGTTTGCAACCCACCTAGTGATATAAGGGTTGATGCCTAGCTTAGTGAGTTTTTCTATGATTCCTGAGTGGGGAATGGTATTAAAGGCCTTGGCCAGATCAAGGTAGGCTGTATGAACCAACTTGGCTTCATCCACAGCTCTGGTGAATGACTCAAAGAAGTTAACCAAGTTGAGCAGGCATGATCTACCCTTCACAAAACCAAACTGTGTGGAATCCAGAGTTTGGAGATTCCCTGTATCCTTGTTTATTAGGTCCATGATGATGCATTCCATAGCTTTGCATATCAGACTTGTCATGGTAATGGGGCGATAGTTCCCAGGGTCTGTAGTCATTCCTCCTTTGTGAAGAGGGATGACTATAGCAGTGCACCTTTCAGTAGGGACAAAGCCTGAGGCGAGGCTGTGATTGAACAGAGCAAACAGGAGAAGTCCCAGTTTACTCTGTAGTTCATGTAGAACACAGTCAGGGATATTGACAGCTTCCATAGAAGCTGTATTCATAGCCTTGGACAGTGCTGTTTTAACCTGTGCAGCAGTAATACTGGGTGCCTGGCAATCTACTGGTATTGTGATTTGTCCTTTGGGGGGGGGTAAAGTTGGCACTGAATATGTCGGTCAGTATATTAGCAATATCTGTTGGCTTAGTATAGGAGGTACCATTGTGTAGTAGCCAGAGCAAATCTGGGTATTGCCGTGGAGATTCTTTACATGACTATAGAAGGCCTTCTGGTTGTCTTTACTATCTGCTGCAATTCTGTTTTCATATCTAGCTTTAGAGGATTTGATGAGGGATCTCAACTTTTTGTGAAGGCTGATAAAGGAGTTTTTCCGGTCTTGGGACTTCACCTTATTTTGCATCAGTTTTCTCCTTCTGTTGTAGAGTTTGTTTATGGTAGGGGACCACCATATTGTCTTCTTTTTTTCGTAGGAGAGCATCTTGGTTCTGTTGGGTTTGGTGAGATCCATGCATTTGTGTACGTGTTTGTACAGTGCATTGGTTTATGATTTGGCAGTCATGCACCTATTCTACATTTGCATGGGTGCTGTGAAGTTAGCCACCTCTGTTTTAGGAGCCCAGAGTTAGCTTTGGAGAAGTTTTTCATGGTGGCTACCTTTGCGGGAGTGGGGGGGGTGGGAGGGATGTGGATTTCCCAAGTGATTAGTTTGTGGTCGGATCTAACCAGGGAGGAGTTGGCTATTGGTGTACAGCAATGGTCGCCCATGTTAGTAATGACCAGGTCAAGGATGTTGCTGCCTATAGTGGGGGGTAAGAACGAGCTGGTCCAGGGCATTGGAATTAAGGAATTCCAGGAAACGTTGGGCAAGTGTATCGATACATGAGTAGTTTTCCCAGTTAATGGAGGGGTAGTTGAAGTCGCCCAGTATAAGAGTATTAGGTTGGACCCTAATATTCTCCAGGGTGCTTAGGAGTGTGGAGTGTAAGTCTTGAGGCATGGTTGGGGACCTATAACAGGCTATGACCTGAACTACCCTTTGATTATCAGGATTTTCCTTTACCTCGACGCTCCAAAAGGATAGTGAGTCGCAAGCAGGTGACTTACAACAAGGCAGTGCAGAAATATACGGATGCCCTAAGGTGGTAGTGACCTCTGGTTTGAATGAAAAACTTTCCAACAAGCCTATACAATACACTTTGAATGGTTTTAATATTTACAACTATACAGATAGAGAAATTTTGCCAGAATATTTTTCCCTTTTTTCAAAAGGTTTCAAGTATGTACCTACTAAAATCCCAGATATTGCTGACACTTTAATTGATATTCAACTTTATATGAGAAAATTGAACTTACAATTATTGCATTCTAAGGTTATGAAAGTTGATACAGACTCACCCAAAGAAGTGTGTAAAAAAAGAAGTATGTTCAATCCCCCTTTAGATCCATTAATTAACACTTTTGAGAAGGTTGTTAAGGATGATATTTACAAAATTTGGGGTAAACACAAGAAAACGTTCTATAATCTTAGTAATATAGAGAGAACACTGTTGCAGAATTTAAGAAATGACAAGAGTATACGAATAATGGCGCCAGATAAAGGGGGTGGTATTGTTCTATTTAACAGCACTGATTATACTGTTATTATGCAGGGAATTTTATTTAATGTCAACAACTATTCAATATGCTCCAGAAACCAAATCCATATAGCATATCAGAGAATTGATAGTTTTCTATATGAATACCTTATGGATCAGAGAATTACAGAAGCAGTATATGATTTTTTATCCAATATCCATCCAAGAATTCCTGGCATATTTGGTATACCCAAGGTACACAAAAATTTAGAGCATCCACCCTTTAGACCAATTGTAGCAGCAACTGGGTCTAAGACTCATAATTTATCTGTATATGTGGACAGGAAAGTTAAACATGTTGTGGACAAGTGTCCACATTTAGTCAAGGACTTATGGGAGTTTCTTGGCCAACTTAAGAGCCATTTATGGAGTGCTGAAGGTTATCTTGTTACTATTGATGTTATGGACTTATTTATTTGCATTCCCAAATAAGAAGGTCTAAGATATTTTGAGGAGACCTTATATAATTTGTCTACTATGGATTGTGATGAAATAAAGTTAATTTGTGAAATGATGGAACTAATTTTAGACAATAACTACATCTTTTTTGAGGGAGAATATTTCCAGCAAGTTAGAGGTGTGGCAATGTGTGCCGCCTGCGCCCCTACCTATGCAAACATTGTATTATTAGGATGGGAGAGAGAACATGTGTTTGGAAGTGAATATTATGATTATATAAATTATTATTGTAGGTTTTTGGATGACATTTTTATTTTTTGGAAAGGAACTACTGAATCCATTCCTTTGTTCATCCAATACCTCAACAGTACAACTATTTTTTTAAATTCACTTTTCAGTATGATGCTTATGAAATTAGTTACCTAGATACACTTATTAATAAGGATAAGGACCAATTTACATCTAAAATATATTGTAAGAAAACCTTTTGCAACAATTATTTACATTTTAACAGTCATCACCCTTTTTGGCAAAAGAAAAGTATCATAAAGGGTCAAGCAATTAGAGTAGCTAGAATTACTTCCTCGGTGGAAGACCTTCTACCTGAGTTTAAATTTTTAAAAAACATGTTTTTGGAAAGGGGTTACCCTATAGGTTTGGTGGAAAAAACTCTTAATGAAGTATACAAAGAATGGGGAAAGAAATACACCCCATTATTAGGTAAGGGATTAAACAAAAATCAATATTTTGGTGAGATTGACAAAAAATCTAATGAAACCAACTTTGAACATAATTGTATTGTACAGTATAGCTCCCTATATCAACAAGTTAAAGATGTTTTGCATAAGAACTGGAGCATATTCAGAGTTGATCATGAAAAATACCAAGTTTTGGGTGAAAAACCAGTGTTTACTACAAAAATTGGGTTTAATTTGAAAAGGATTTTGGAAAGTAGACCAAAATGCCTTGTAAAAGATGAAACCAATAATAATGGCACTAGACGTTGTGGGAGGTGCAAATACTGTCCTTATGTTTCCCAGGAAACCAAGATTTGTTTGAAAAATCAGAACAACAGTACAGTGTACCCTAGGAGAGGCAATTGTTTCTCTAGCAAGTTAGTCTATATTGCCATGTGTAACACCTGCAGTTCTTATTATATTGGGAAGACTGAGAGGCTTCTCAAGACAAGAATTTATGAGCATTTGTACGATATAAAAAATAAAAAAATTACAAATGCACTGTACAAACATAGTATAACATGCAACAATTATACAGGTTTTCATTTTGCTATCCTAGATTTTGTACATTTTGAAGCTAGAGGTGGGGACTGGCAAAACATATTATTGAAAAAGGAATTGATGTGGCAACTCAGGCTTGCAGCAAATTTTCCCCCTGGCTTGAATGAACACCTAAACTTGGCACCAATTTTGAAAGAAAGGGCTGAACATGTTTAACTAAACAAAGAAGGAAAAAACATGTACATACCTTATATGTATTTATTTTTGAAATTCATGTCTTTTCTTTCTATACATTTTATATGGCATTCATTGTTTCCAAGAAACATAAAATTTTAATTTAAATTTTAACTTTTGTTATGGTGCAAATACTAATTCCTGACATTTTAAATTACAATTGGTTTATTTGACTTGTTAATTGTGAAAACATTGAACCAATCATTGAACAGTACTGTGTATATTTAAACAGTATTTTTCAGTTTTCTAGTGAATTCTGATGAAGTCAAGTTTTAACTGATGAAAGCGCTCAATTTTGATATTATAATAAAGAAGGTTTGGACTCACAACAAATAGTGCTTTTAATTGGTTTAACTGAATTGCTGTTCTACCCAATGTTAGCTGCACCTGAAGTATCTCTGATGCGTTATTTTGGGCTATCAATCTGGAGGTGTGTGCATCCTTTATGAATATGGAAACACCACCGCCTTTGGAGCTTCGGTCCAAGTTCTGGGGCCGAAAGGTGTGGAATGAGTTATAGCCTGGTAGTGCAGGAATGTTTTCTGCTGCCTTGAACCAGGTCTCTCTTACAGCACAAATGTCGATGTTCTCCATTTTAAGGAGTGCTTCAAGCTAGTGCATTTTGAGATTTAGACTTCTAGCATTGAGCAGCATGACCCTCAGATTGCAATTGTTTTTAGCTGTTATGTTGGTAATTTGGTCTTTGGAACACTGCCTAAAAAGGCACTATAGGGGTGGCAAGAGCCTTGGCCAGTATCCGGAAGCCCAGGGGTGACAGTGCAGGCCATCTCTGGCAAAGCATCGAGGTCTGTCAGTCATGTCATCCTAGGCAGACAGGTACTGAATCCCCTTAGAATGACACCAGAAACTTAGCCAGTTGTTGAAATCAATCATTTTCTGCTTGTACTGTGGTATCATTCCGGTTGATGGTAGGATGATGCTCAGGGCTAGGGTTGTACCCACCTGGGCTACATAATCCGAGAGCTCCTCCATGTCTCTTTTCATGTAGTCAAGGGAGGTATGTCTCAGGTCATTCACACCCACATGTGCAATGACAGAGCCATATTTGTACCTGTTGTTGAGGGACCTGAGTGCATATGTTATGTGGTGGATCCTGGCACCTGACAGGCAGCTGACTGTTACTTTCTCCTTATTCAACCTAGTGAGAGTGGGACATCAGTGTGCCTCACTATCGAGTCACCTATGACTAGTGTGCTGGGTATGCAGTTTTGCCTTAGGGGCTTTGGTTGAGTGGCACACTGTTTAGGAGAGTTATGTGTCTCGTGATTAGTGTTGTGTTATGGTGGTCAAGTGCATTTCTGCCTTGAAGGTCTCTGCTGTTCGGGTAGATTTTTATTGAGAGCCTCCGCGAAGGTGGGTGTGTGGTTTGTCTTTTTATGTGAAGGCAGTGCTGGTGTGTGTTCTGGAGCGCTATGTGTTCCATGTGGTGTGGAGCAAGTGTTGACCTTCTCCTCTTGACCAACTATTCCGGACTTGGCTGGAGAGTGCGTGGCTTCCAATTTGGATATATAAGTGCATCTCTCAAAGGCTAAGATTTGGGAGGTAAGAGGAGAGGGTTGTCGGTGTACATGAGGCAGTTGCTACATTGCCTCAGGATGCCCAAGTTCACCATGTTAATAGGAGAAAGCACAGGGAACTGACCTTTAGCCATGCCTGGAGGAGTGGGCATTAATAGTGAGTACTGGAACTGTTTCCTTGTAGAATGCTTAGTGCTGGTAGCACTTTTGTGTGCTACAATAATTGCTACAAGAAGGCTGGTATGGTAAAGTGCTAGACTAATAAGCTAGTAAAAGTACAGGAGAGGAGAGAACTAGCAGATATAAGGGAAAATTTGAAGAACAGACTTTGGCACCTCTCAGAAGCTTACAAACAGTCCTGGATACAGCAAATCTGTATCTGGACTAGACTAGTTACAGGAAAGGTGGGAAACAAGCGCAAAAGCAGGTTTTTAGACCAGAAAGTTGAAAGAGATGGAAAAAGCTGCCCAAACAGCCAATAAACTACAATTTCTAGGCCAGAAGCCACTCCTCTTGTGGTAGATAGGCTACCTAGTGCTTAATACTCCCACTGATAAGCTAGAAGGCTTCCCTCCTACACAGAAAGGCTTGTGGGGCTCAGAAGCTTACAAACAGTTCTGGATACAGCAAATCTGTATCTGGACTAGACTAGTTACAGGAAAGGCAGGAAACAGGCTTAGAATTTTTTTTTACAAAAAAGCAGCTAAAACAGCACTAAAAACAATTCAAGTGCAGTGCAAGCTAGCAAGCCATAATGCATTTCCTGCCTACATAATTATCCCCATACTTCCACATATAAATATATGACTTGGTAGTTTCTTCCCTTCTGTGACATTCCCATCATAGTTTCCTCACTGTACACTTGGGGCTGAATGAAATCTTAGGATACTTTCTTTACAAATTTGCCTCCCTTGCTATTATGCTATTTTTCCTGTCACATCTGAAAGGTCCTTGCTAGGGAAAAACACAAGACAGTAAGGGTAGGTGCAGTTCTCTTTTTGGTATTTGCAATCACTGGAGTCAAAAAGCTACCAGATTCTAATGATTCATTGCTCCATTATCATTTATAGGTGCATTATTTCCAGGGCTGTAAACCTAGTGAGCCTGTACTTAGCTACAAATATTATGTGTTAGCCCAACATAGTGTAAACATTTGGGAATAGGTAAATGAAAAGCAATGGTTAAGTAGTAGATAAAAGCTTTTATAATGTACAATTCTACATGAAATTTATTTATTTATTTATTTATTAATTTTACAATTGTTTACCGGGGATGTCTGACTGCACCAGTAACCCTTTTTCAGTGGATGCCCGGGGAGAAAAGCTCCATTACAAAAACACATTACAAACAATACAAGAAATCAATAGCAATCAAGAATACATAACTTTGGTAAATATACGTTGTTAGTAAATAGTTTATGTATAAACGATAAAAACAGAAAGAATAATATAAAGTGTGGAAAAAAGAAAGCTAACAAATAAACTAGCATGAAATAGGTTGTGCCATCATAGAGAAATGACCGATCAGTAGATCAATATCATGGTTTGGTAGTAAATAGTTATGAGATACAGGTATGCTCTATGAACAAGAATATGGCTCACTGTTGCTATGCTAGTGTTACTTATTCTAAACAGTGATAGCTAAGGCAATATTGAGATGAAGTACAAGAAGGAGAGACTATGATAAAACTGTAGGAAGCTTGAGATAGGTAGATAAAAATAGGAGCAGTAGTGAGCTTGAGATGGGTAGATAAAAATAGGAGCAGTACTGAGCTTGAGATGGCTAGAGAGAAATTGGAATTCCATGAGAGGAGGAATAGTTTGGATGTTAGACTTTAATAATTATGGAAGAGATATTTTGGTTGTAAGAACAAGGAAGGACAGAATGATCTGGATTAGTGCAGGAGCAAATAAGAGGAGAAATAAGACAGTCCTATATGAAATAAGACAGTCCACTTGATGCTATATGACTGATTGTGGCAAGATATTTGAGACAGTAGCAAGTATGTATTGCAAATTTTAGTATTTTACTGGACACATTCATAGGGATACTTTGATCTATGTATACTCAGGATTCTTATATGCATTGTCTAATTTGCAGTGAAACTGCTTCAAGAAAATGAGACTATGGATTATCAGTTTCACTGCCAGGACCAAGCACAATGATCTTTTTGATGTGTGTTGCCATTTACAGTTGGTTAATTATCTGAGGTTTTCTATGGCAGGAATAACCATGGCCAATTGAGAAATTTAAGGTCTAGGAGTGCTGAGACAGGACCTGAAACTCACTTTGCATTTTTTTACAAAAATTTGTTATTTCAGCTGTTTGCTGTCACCTCAACAATACCTTCTTAATGAAAGTGTACTACATACATAGGAAAATAAATCTGTACAAGTCATACAAGTCACAGGAAATCATTCACTGGCACTTCTACTCAGAATTATCAGACTCAGTAGTATTTCTCACTATTTCCATTCTAAAGGAATGGAAGTATTGTCTGACAGCAGTAACTAGGGTATTGTAAACACGTCAGCTCAAACAAATGCATGAAGTGCCCCCCCCACCCCTTCCTGCCCCAGCCATTTATGTCCCATTTCTGTGCCTTGCCCTGGTCATCCTTCCTCATTGCACATATAACTGTATTTATGGGGGGGGGGGAGTTGTTTTTAAACTGTACCACACTGCTTGCTACAAATATAGCAAACAGTTGCTACAGTTTATTCCATGCCCACACAGAGCACTATGGCACTCATGTATTAGTTTAAAAAATGTTTTCTTTTAAACTGTAGCAAACTGCTTGCTATAAATGTAGCAAACAGTTGCTACAGTTTATAGCCTGCCAGCACGGAGTGCTATGGCATTATGTCTTAGTTAAAAAAAAAAAAAATTCTGTGAAACTGTTGCAAACTGCTTGCTACAAATGTAGCCAACAGTTACTACAGTTTCGATCACACATGGAGAGCTGCAGAGCTCAGATTTCACCACAAATGCAATACCAGTTTTTAAAATCCAGTATTGCACTAAAGAGAGAGAACATTATGAAGAATGGCTGATTGTGCCCCTCAACCCTTTCCACCCTCTTACCCTGTCCTAGCTATGCTTTTGGTGTTGAAATTCATGATTTTCTTTTTGTTTTAAGTTTCTGTCTGTAGTGATCTTTTAAAGAAGGTGGAGTGGACATCTTGGCCTATTTTGAGCCATGAACTATTACTGAAAAATTGTAGTTCACAGCTATAAAAAAGATAAATATATAGTATTTACCCACAAAAGAGTCACTATAGTAGTAAAACAGTTTAAAGTGGAAAGAATATAACACAATAACAGAAGGACATGAGATAATTACAGTCAATGTAGGATGAAAACAATCAAGCACGAGAGGTTAGAGTGTCCATGTAGAGGATGAAATACAAATTATAGTTTTAACTTGAGATTTTAGTGGAATTTTTATGAGTTAAACTCCTCAACAGGTTTACCTTTTACTAGTGTTAAACATACTGTTAAGTTATGATACTTCAGAAATCATCAAGCAGGAAGATCCATGATTTTGGGCCAGCAATGGGAAAGGGTTTAGCATAACACTCCTGAGTACTACAGGGTAATAAGAAAGTGGGTAGCTGATGTGGGGCAGTAAAGGGGTTTAATGGAGACTTTAACATCTTTGGTTTGGGCTGTAAGGTAAAAGTGGTAATTGTGAATTAATTTCAACATTAATGTACAGGTCTGTATGAGAGCATTGTGGATGACTGAAGACATTCGGTGTTAGAGAAAAAGTAGTAGTGATACTTACTTCTGTGAAAGTAGGCCATGCATTTCTAATGTTTTTTTTTTTTTTTTTTTTGCTAATAATCCAAAATCTTTATTAAAACATCTAATAAACATTAAAAAAGCACAGTATGTTTTAGGAACACCAGTGATGATACCAAGGCTATGATAACAGCCTATGCTGCAGGAAGCCAGTGAAAGAGGAACATGCTACCACAAAGGTGTGAGTATTTTCGTCACAGTAACAGCATGTCAATGGGAGGTAGAGTTTAATAGAAAAGACCAATCATAGCCCTGATTTATCTGCTCCTTTGCCCTAGTCATAGGGGTGTTCCTAGCTTTATGGCTGTAATGTCTTCCTGTCTTGAGAGACAAGACCCATGCAACAATGGAACATGTCTATGGTACTCCTCAAGGTGCTGATTCCTAGATATCAAGCCTGTAGGTAGTGATTCATCCAGTTTCTGCTTACAGGTTCTGTAACAGTCAGCTAACCCATATGCCATATATTTTGGGCTTAGAAACTAGTGATCATAAAACTGAACAATGGGGTACTCCCTGGAGTTTTGAAACTCTGTTTGTGGTGTTGGTGGGCATCCAGTCTAGTAGAGTTCTTGAAAGTAAAGCATTCTGGCCTGGTGGAACATATATAATAGGAGTAAAGGAGTGCTTCATCAGCTAGTCATCAGGAGAGGAGGCTATAGTGATTGCCCAGTAAATACTTAAAAATCTAGTAACATAAGGAAATTTAGATGTCCCATGAAGGATGACATAGTTCCAAACATTGAAGTGAGTTTGGCACTTGCACATCAGTCAGTTTGGATCATGATCCATAAGATTTGGTGAGGCTGCGATAAGCTTACAAGAAATCTCCTTTGAGAATGATCATTAAACATATGTCTGGCATGATTAGGGAGCAACTTAATTATTGTGGTAAACAACACCCTTGTCTTTAAGCCAGGATTCCTTAAATGGGTAAAATGTCAGAGTTTTGAATTCTTAGTCAATATTCAATGATATAAATTTGTTATAGCTACTGTCTGCAGTGAGGGGTGCAATTTCAAGTCCCTTAATGTTTACAAAGGCAGCAGAAGGGTGGCTAGGATTTAATTCCACACCTCCTGCAAGTATTAGTAGGGGGTCTTCTAGAACAGTGATGAATTGTGACTTCAAAGTTTAATGCTGGCCATTGTGGTAAGTGAGGAAAGTTGCAGAGAAATGTAATATGCCTCTTAATGGTAAAATATGAACTCCATGTAGCATACATCTGTTGTGTATAGAGACATGAATGGAAAAAAATTGTGATGAATTGTATACCAATAAGGTACCTGCATCTTTTGGTGACTACAAGTAGTTGGGATATTTTATAAAATGTAGATAGCTGGGCTGTTTAATAAGGTACAAGTGGTATGAAGAGATGGCATTCATAGGTGTGCATTTAATAAAACTTGCCTACAGTGCAGGATGATGGATTGTGAAGTATGTTGCCATGTGATAAAATGAGGTAAGAAACACCTTTATTTAAATGTTTCAAACCTAGAGGTAGGCAGATGTGGGATGGACAGTGTTGACCCCACCCTTCAGTTCAGATGAAGTCATGCAACATTCTGTAGTAGCAGAGAAGCACAGCCTTATAACAACTGGATTAAGAGCCTACCTATAATGAGGAGACCAGAAAATGTTGTATGTCCTCCTTATCATACTGTTCAGACATTCACAGGGTTAATGTTTCAGATTCAGTCCTCAAACAGATGAATATACACATTCCAGCAGATAATTAAATGTATCACAGTAAAATGCAGTCACTTTGTTCAGTCTTTTTATAGTTCAAACACCAAACAGCTCACCACACAAAAACTATATACAAAAAGTACAATACCACTGTCAAATAGACAAATAAATGCATTTCCAATATGTAGTACAATACTTTGCCAGTCAGAATAGATATGCTCATATCAGTGGTAGGAGCACACATTGCAAGTACTAAAATCATTATATAGCCCTATAGTAGCTTCCATTCTTAAAGAAAATTAGTTTCCAAAGTATCCAGTACAAGTCCAGTGTAAACTGAATCTCAAGATGGTTGAGCAGTCTTTTAAAGTGTTTACCAAATGTAAGTAGTAAATAGTAAATGGGAACTGCTTTATGCAAGGGTGACACAGTGGCACAGCAGATAGCATTGTCGCCTCACAGCAAGAGGTTATCCAATTCGATTCTTGATGGGAGTGCCTTCCATGTGGAGTCTGCTTGTCTTCCCTGTGCTTGTGTGGATTTCCTCTGGGTGATCCAGTTTCTTCCCACATTCCAAAGGCATGCATTAGGTGGATTGGACTCTCTAAACTGGCTGTAGCTGTGAGCGTGCACATGAGTGTGTGGTGTGGAAGAACTACAGTGGCAGGGCTAGCCACACAGCAGTGTAAACCTTGCCTCTAGATGATTGTCACTGTTGAAGTGGCACCCAGACCCCCTGTGCAAAAATGGGAAAAAGGGGTTGTGTGGATGGATGGAAGCATTGAGGGATAATTAATAGCAGCCTATAATAGTCTAATTAAATTAATCTGAAACAGTGGTCTTAGATTCAAATGGTTCTAATTCAGATGAGTCTGAGTACACCAAGCCAAGACCCGGACAACTGGCAAGCAAAGTAAATTAAATAAATAAAGTTGGAGAAGTGGGCCAGATTGGAACAAATGTTCATGGGCCAGGGGGAGCATACCACTGGGACACATCTGTATGACAGGCTGAAAGTCAGAGACCCATGATCTAAAACAAAAAAATGCAGGTCTCCCTTGAAAAGAATCCACTAGCCTTGTGGGATTAACATAGTCAGCTAAGGATAAATAAATAAACAATGTGGTCTGGGAATGAAACAATACTGAAGGATTTTCAAGAATATATCAATAAGACCACCATTTTTATTTTCATTTTTGTTGGAACAAATATAGGTAATTGTTTCTTGACATTAAGTTACAAAAAAGTATGGACAGTGAAAGGATTTTTACTTCAGAGGCTAGAAAGGAGGTAGCAAACAATAGCTTTTTTGAATTTAGTAGTATGCACCCACTTATCTAGAGGAGAACATCATAAGGGGCAAATGATTAGAGCTAATAGATTGTGTTGTATACAGCATGATTTTGAACATGAAATATCCTTACTAGAAAGTAGATTTTTAGAAAGAGGATCCTCATTTCAAAATGATCAATGAGATAAATGAAGAAATAAAAATAGTAGAAAAACATTTACAGATTTTTAACAGATAATGTTAATTTTAAATGTGTTGATATGAAAAAGTACAGGTACACTTTGAGAATGGTTTTAAATTTTACTTTGGACACCCCTGATCAAAAATATAGTCAATTACAACTGGTATATATTTGAGAGTCATCCTAGAATCAAACAAATAGTTGGCGAGGAACCAGTTTTAATCAACAAGAGAAGGAGAAGTCTAAAGGATAGTTCTGAAAATACTAAAAAAGTCTGTTGAGGCCAATATAGGAGATGGAAGGGAGGCTATGCTTGTAATAAATGCACCCAGTGTAGATTTATAGCAAACTGTCTGTCTTTTTACTGCATTAACACAAAAAAGAAACTTATATGGCACCCAGTATTGTAATTAAAGAACTAATAACCTTATGTACATGTCCAAATGTTTGACATGTCAGTGTTTTTATATTGGGAGAACTACTCAGAAGCTAAATCCAAGAATTTACAAACACTGCCATCCCATTTAAAACAGAAATGTTAAGAATGCTTTATTTAGACATGTTTTAAGGTGCAAGGAATTTAAGGGATTTTTATTTTATTATTAATACCATAGAACCAGATACTAGAAGTGGAGACACTAAGACTTTGCTGGCTAAAAGAATATGAGTGCCAAGCAGAGCTAAATGCATTCCATGTAAGAAGTTTAATTCATCTATCCAGCCTCTGCCCCTTTTCACATTTATGCACATGGGGTTGGGGTGTCACTTCAACAGAGACAATCATCTCGGGCCAAGGTTTACACCGCCGGGTGGCTAGCCCTGCCAGTGTAGGAAGTTTAATTGATCATATTAATTTCAAATATATTCTGAAAAAAACAAAAGTTAAAGAAAAATGCAAGTAGTTTTTTTTTTTATGTATCGTATTTAATTATTCCTTTTGGTGAGATCTGATTGGTTGATTATGCATTTAAGTATGGTGGTTTTAATGTAGAGTTCAGAGTCTGATGAAGTCAATGAATTATGACTGATGAAAGCGCTTACTCTTGTGTTTTATTTTGTTTTAATAAATAAAGGGCCAGATTCTGTAAAGTTCATGGAATCTGGAGCATTCTGCTGATATCAGCACAAAAGTTGCAGATAAGCACGTGAAATGTAAATATGCCTCAGTGAACTTAGAATATCTTGGGGCATAACAAGAGTTTTTTGTTAGCAACAGCTCACCATATATGTGTCATAGCTACTCCAAAAGTTATGAAAGCTGTCTCAGAAAGTGTGATGTACATTAACAAATTTATAGAAATATATCACTGTCTAAGCTGCCTGACATTTTTAAATACATATCTACAAGAAAATCCCTCCAGTAAACTTAGAGACAGCTATGGAAGTCATTTATTACTAAAATAATTTTGCTCTCATAGATTCCGACGGAATACATAAAATTTGTAATAAAAAAAATTAATAAAGGTGAAGGGCAACCATGGCCATATAGTCACAGCTAACAGTAGCTAACAGTGAGTGTGGGACATGTGTTGGGAACATAGGTAACGCACACACCCAAGGAAATAGGGAAATAGAAAAGCAGATATGGGGTATAGGTGAAAAAGAGGGACACATGAGGTATGTTGGAAAAAGAAAATCTGAGGGACAGTCAGAAGGGCATGGGCATTTTTTTTTGCAGTAATAGGCCCCATTTTTTTAAGAATAAAATGAAGGGTGAAGACATGGAAAGAGGAGGAAAAGGCCATCCTAGCAGGTATACCTATATAACAAATATCGCAACATGACAGGCAAAGGTTAGAAATAAACAATAAGGAGAGGTAAGTTACACATACAGCACACTGCACAACATGGGCAATGGAAAGTTGACAGACAGGGTGGAGATGAGTGAAATGCAGAAGTACGTATGTACTATTACATTATAACATGTTGCAAACTGTGTGGCAGTCATACCTGGATGTGTATGACCAAAGGCAGTTGTGTGTTGTAGGGTGAAATGCAGAAATACGTATGTACTATTACATTATACTACATTATATTACATTATTTTTATTAATTATGTTTTGTCTATCTACCACACAGATCTTATTTATTTATTTATTTATTTAAAATCACCAAGTTCGCCACAGGGGCTTCCTACCGTAGTCACCACTGTCTCTCACTTGCTGAACTGGGCTGGCTTGAACTCCCTCACCTCCTTCAGTGGTATCAACTCTCACTCACCCACAAACTAGTAAACCATCCACTAAATGTCCCATCCCTCCAGAATCTACTCCAACCCTATCGCACCACCAGACCACTAAGATCCAGCAACAAAAATCACTTGCAGATCACTAAAGCCAATAACTCTGCTGGTGAAGCACTATTCCATTGCGCCATAGCCAAATTATGGAACTCACTCCCACCCACAATTACCTCCGTACCATCATGCACCAACTTCAAAACTTTATTAAAAGCATACCTAAAAACATGCTGGCTATGCCCTTGCAACTCCCACTCTAATATCATCCACCCCATCCAACTACTGCCTTTCTTTCACCTCCACTAACTACCTTGATGATAGCAAGCTCAGATGCTCATAAGCCTAGTACTTATTATACAGCAGGAACTTCTCATTGTTACATTTGTTAATGCCTGTTATGTACTTCACATATAAAGATTCTAGTTGTCTACTGATGTACTATGTTCTTCATATGTAAATATGTTGTAAGTAATTTCTATGTTAAATTGTTAATCGCTATGTAATCCATTGTAACTACTGTCTGTTTATTTTACTGTGGAACTTTTCTCCCCGGGCCTCCGCTGAAAATGGACCCACGTCCAGTCAAACACTCCCGGTCAACAAATTTAAATAAATAAATAAATAAATAAAATTATAACATGTTACAAACTGTGTGGCAGTCATACCTGGATGTGTATGACCAAAGGGAGTTGTGTGTTGTAGGGTACTAAATATGGATCACATTACATAGTGGATAAATAATCCAGTATCTAAGTAGTCTGTCAGCAGTGCAAGTGTAAGCAAAGCAACATCACAGATGAGTGAAGGTAGCCCCTGGAATCCCTGAGAATACCAGCAGAGAACAGAACAGAAGCTCTGACCATGCATGTGAACAGCAAATAACTCACCACAGCACCAAACAACATTACTGTAGCAAAGCAGCAAACTGGCTGCTACTTATACAAGAAGGTGTACACAACCCAAACTGACATGCACTGGAATGCATATGTCACACACATATGCCATGTCAAAGGTAACACTCAGGTGGAGGCATATCTGTATGACCTTTATTAGCCTGAGAAGAAATCATTTGAAAGTGAAAGTAAACTTTATCATCATTCAGAAATCACACAAATGCAAAAACTGAATGAAATTCCATATCTCCAGACTCAATGTGCAGACAACATATAGACTATTTTCACAGACATTTACACTTGTAATACCCAGCTATTATATCACAGACATGCAGGCAGATAGACTAATATTGCACATAATTAGAAACACATTTTAACACTTTTTGAACTGAACACTTACTTGCATGAGACTTTAGTATTGCACAGGTACTTGGTTAAGACATTGCATTGATCCTTGGACACATACATTTAAGTATTGCACTGTGAACATTAGAGGATTACACTATGGACCTTAGAGTATTGCACTGTGATTAATTTATGAATTTGCATGTATTGCACTGAAAGAAGAGATATTTTGTTGCATTGCTACTGCCCTAGATGGCCTATAAGTTACAGTCATGGTGAATATTGCACTAAGTATTAGGTGAGGGATATCATCAGAATTAATGACAGACTCATGGCAATCAGACTCCAGTGTAATGATAGGGCAGTATTCATAATATCAGCATATGCCCCACAGCAGGATTGTGATAGTGAGGAAAATAATGCATTCAGACAGCAGTTGCAGTACCTACTAGATAAAGCAGGACAATATGAATTGGTGTTGATAATGGGTGACTTGAATGCACACATCGGGACAGACAAAACAGTATATGAGGACTGCCTGGATCCACGTGGGTGAGTTAAAAGGAATAAAGAAGGAGAAGCCATGCTAGACTTCTCACTGGCAAATGGCTTGATAGTAGCCAACACATGGTTCAGAAAGAGAAACAGTCACAAGATCACATACAAGAGTAGCCAACATGCCACTCTGGTAGACTTCCTCCTAGTAAGGAAAAGGGACTGGGGTAGAATCCATGATTGCAAAGTCATCCCCAGTGAAACAGTTGGCCCACAGCATAAACTATCATTTGCCACAATCAGCTGCAAGCAGTGATCAGAGAAGGCTCTAAGGTCAACAGAGACCAGGCTGAAGACCTGGAAGTTGACTGGAGAGAAAGTACAGCAGTTCAAGGAATTACTCAGGGCTCTAGCACCCCAAGAAGAGGAGGAAATAGATGGAGTTGAAGAGAAGTGGCAGTGCCTAAAAACAGCATGTGTTAGGACTACAGAAAAGATATGTGGCCGAGCCAGGTATGGAAATAAGGTACATAAGGAAAGCTGGTGGCGGAATGCAGAAGTCCAGGAAGTCATCAAAAGAAAGAAGGAGTGCAGGAAGAAATGGGAGATAGAAAAGACTGACCAGGCTAGAAAGGACTACTGGTTGCCTAACAAATAAGCTAAGAAAGAAGTTGCAATAGCAAAGAATAGGGCATCAGAGGCACTCTACCAACTTCTAGAAAGTGACTGGGGCACAAAGAATCTATATCAGGTTGCAGGGCAAAGACAGAAAGATAAAGAAGATAGTCAGACACCCTTCATAAGGGATGCCAGCAACAACCTGCTTACCAGTCCACGGGACATCAAAGGCAGATGGAAGGAGTATTCCCAGCAGCTTCTGAATGAAGAAAACCCCACAGAAGCTGTGCTGCCCCAGAAACAGCCTACAATGAGAGATGAAGAGGAGCCCATCTTAGAAGAAGTAAGAACAGCACTAAAGAAGATGAAGTCAGGGAAAGCAGCAGACTCAGATGAGGTGACATCAGATATGAACAAGATGCTGGGTGAGATCGGGGAGAAATGGCTGATGAGGGTACTAATAGCAGTGTGGAGAGAGAGGCGCATCCCAGATGACTGGAGAATAAGCACACTTGTGCCAGTGTACAAAAACAAAGGGGACATCCACAACTCTGGGCAGTACAGAGGGATCAAACTCCTACCACACTGCATGAAAGATCTGGAGAGAGTGATTGATAAACGGATACGCAGAGTAGTAGAATGTAAGATGGGAGATGAATAGTTTGGGTTCCGATCAGGATGCAGCACAACTGATCTGATGTTTGCATTCAGACAGATACTTGAAAAGGTAGAAATGAGGAGAGAGTCCAACTGGGCATTCCTAGACTTGGAGAAAGCATATGACAAGGTCCCAAGAAAGCTAATCTGGGCAGTACTGCGGTGGTTTGAAGTCCCGGAAACGTTGATAGAATTAGTGCAGGCTATGTACAAGGACCCAGTGACTCAAGTACAGACAGTGTTCGGCCTCACAGAGAGGATCCCAGTGGGAGTGGGTGTACATCAGGGTTCAGTTCTGAGCCTACTGTTGTTCATACTGGTGATGGACTACATTTGCAAACAGGTTGGAGGGGACAGATCAACAAAGCTGCTGTATGCAGACTATGTGGCAGTAAAGGAGACTTTGAGCTAGAACATCAGCAAAGGATAGGAGAATGGAATGCAAATCTGAAGGCACATGGGATGAACCAAGCACAGATAAGATGGTGGTAATGGCAGCAAATTGGGAAATCAGAAGAAGCTGAGAATAGAGATAGAAGGGAAGATAGTGGAACAGGTAAACAACTTCAAGTATCTGGGAGGGGTGGTTGAGGAGAAGGGTAGTCTGAATGAAGAGGTCAAAGCTAGAATCAGAGGGGCTGCAGCCAACTGGCATAGAGTATCAGGTGTAGTCTATGACAGAAGAATTCCAAAGAAGCTGAAAAGCAAGGTGTACAAGACAGTGGTGCAACCAGTACTACTGTATGGTACAGAAACCTGGGCAGTAAAGGCAGAACAGTTGAAGAAGCTAGAGGTGATGGAAATGAAGTGCCTGAGAAAGGTGGTAGGATGGACACTGTGGGACAGATGAAGAAATGAGGACATAAGAGCAGAAGCCAAAGTAGCTCCAATTGCAGAAAATATTAAAGGAACAGATTACGGTGGTTTGGGCACATGTGTAGAAAAGCAGAAGACGATATGGTGAGGAAGGTTTAGGACAGACAGAAAGAAGGTAAGAGGAAGCAAGGACGTCCAGCAAAGAGGTGGATGGATTGTGTGAAAGAAGATCTGCGACAGTCAGGCAGGAGTGTGGCACTAAATCGAGAGAGTTGGCAACACTTAACACGATACTCCGACCCCATGTGGAAAAAATGGGAAAAAGGGGGCTGATGATGATGATATTAGGTGAGACTGGTAACCAGGTTCTTGCACAAATTGAGACAGTTTCTACTGACCAGTTGGACATCATGGAGTGTAGTGGTTATTAGAGTTTAGCAGCCTGATGACATTAAGGAAGAAGCTGTTCTTGAATCCTGTAGTTTTGCAACGTATGCTTAGGAAGCACTTTCCAGATGATAGATGCAGTAACAGTTTGTAAGCAGGGTGAGTGCAGTCTTTAATTATTTCTCTGGACCTGCTGAGACATCTGGGTAAGTACAAGTCATGGATAGGTGGTAGGGTGATCTTAATGATCCTCTCAGCTGTCTTCACCACTCTCTGGAGGGATTTGCACTCGGAGGTAGAGCAGCTTCCATACCATACTACAAGGTTGTTCATCAGGATGCTTTCTATCATACTTCTGTAGAAGGTAGTGAGAACTGCTGATGGGAGATTCGCTGTCCTCAGCCTTCTTAAAAAGTGCAGCCTCTGGTGGATTTTCTTGACTATCACATTTGTATTTGTGTTCCAAGACAAGTCCTCATCGATGTGCCCTCCCAGAAACTTTGTGCTTCTCACTCTTTCAACTGTTTCCCCATTGATGGTGAGGGGAGAATGTTCCTTGCGATGAAAATCATGATTTCATAATGATGAAAGCAATGTTAATACACACACGTGACATATAATAATAATGGGTCTACTTCATAAGATCGACAGACCATTTGATCAGCATTCATTTGGTCGACAGCTCATTTGGTTGACAACCAGTATTCAAGGCACTTAACAGGGATTTTTCCCCCCTCCCCAATGTTGTGTGACCCTGGAGTTATATATAGGTAGGGTGTGTGGGGGGTGAAGCCCCCCACCTAATTTCATTTAAAATGTGTAGTTTTTCTTGTATTTTCATGCTTTTAAACGAAAATAGGTGGGGGGCTTCACCCCCCACACCCCCCTACCTATATATAACAACTTCAGAATCTCACAACATTGGGGAGGGGGGCAAATCTGTTAGGTGCCTTGAATACTGGTTGTCGACCAAATGAATATCGATCAAATGGTCTGTCGATCTTATGAAGTAGACCCAATAATAATATATGGGCACAAATCTATGATTAATGCTATATAGCCAATATCAGGTTGTGCACATAAATTTCAACAATGTACACTGGTTAATATGCAACACACAATTATAGTAATAGTAAGCAGTAGTCATCAACTTGTGTGTATATGTCCTGCATCTGTATAATGGCCAGATGGTTTTCACATGTTGACCTTGTAACAGAAAATCTACATAAAAATGGATGAGAATTCCAACAAAGGTGAACGTGTACCATGCATATCTGCAAGATAAATGACATAACTACAAAGGTGGAAGGGAGTGGAACAACATGGGCCCACATCAAGGAAGACTTGGCATCAAAGCTCCATAGGCATACAATAAAGCAGGACAACAATATGTAAGGTGACACATCCCTATTGTATGTGTACACCACACAGGGTAGTGTTGAAGTTAACCTAAATTACATTGAAGCAAATGGCCAATGTCTGTCACATGGGCAGACTGCATTGCTGGTGTCAACAGAAATGGGCATGGGTTGCCCTAAAGTCAGTTTTCCCCTTAATAACAAATAGACTGGGGAAAAAAACAGTAGTCATGAGTTGTACTGAAGTGGGTTTACCTGCTTATCAAATAGATTGAAGAAAAAAAGATGGAGCATAACTATTATGAAACTTTAATTACTGGCCTTATTAACTTTAATTCAAGTCCAAGTTTCTCTGATTAACAAATAGATTGAAGAAAAAAAGGACAGGGCAAAAATATCACGAAAGTCTATTGACAGGCCTTATTGGCTGACTGATTTACATTTAATCCATGTCCGAATTTATCTGATTAGAAAATAGACTGAAAGGGGAAAAGGTTAGGGCATAAATATTATGAAACTCTACTGACTAGCCTTATTGAGTGAGGTCTGACATGATGTTGTTTGCAATCTCTGCAATGGCTTTGCAAGTGGTCGATGTTTGAGTTAGAACTGCAATCCCTACAAGAGGTCGGTTTATGGATGGAGGTCCCAAGCGGTCCATTTAGGTCCCTCACATGCAGACACACACACACACTACTGTGCAATCCCATAACAGCAACATACATAGTTAAGAATGCTAAGAATTTGTATCACATCCATATCTACACTGCCATAGCAATGTAAAACAACATGTGGAAGAAAACACCTGCGGTTACATGTCACTGACTCTGGTTATAACTGAGCAAAGGACAGTCCTGTGAGCAACATTACAGCACATTAACATGAAGTCAGTGACTGCTCACAGTCCCAATGTACTATGGTGTTTCTTTTTCTATTAATCAGAATATGTACAGAGAAATGTGCATAAATCATGTGCCAAAATGTGTAAATTTATGTGAATAAAGACTGGATGTGGAAATATAACATAGGCCAAGGAAGGCATACTGTACTGTTACTGAATAAATTATCATTACCATGGTGTATACATGAACGCTACATTGGTGATATATGCATTCAGTAAAGGAGGGCTGCCCATATGTATCAGATACATACATATGGCACAACATGGCATCAGCATTGCTAACATATGCCACACAAGATGCCAGTATGACAGCATGACAAATGTCATCCAAAACACAGGGGCAAAGACTGTGAATGTTAAATGAACGTTTAATGTGGTAATATGTGTCATGCACCATTGAAACATAATTCTAAATATCACATGACATCTGCAGTGTACATTTGGCCATGTGTCATATAAGCATGGCAGTAAAATGCTATGCATGCACAAGTACAGTCCAATCACTTATATGGCAAACAGCATGGTAACAACATTACACAAGTGGGTCACACAGACAGTACTTATGTTGCTGAGGAACTGCCCTAATGGAGATGAACATCATGAATGATCTCCCAGGCTATTTCCTTGAATGAGTCTCACATAGCCTGTGCCATATCTTGAAGGAAATTCCTTATTATGACCCTCATCTGTGTCCAAAAGGCATCAGTCACCACCTCCTGGATCTGCTTCTGATAATCATCTTGTTGGTGCACCTGGCACTGTCTCTTCCAGGGTGCAACAGCAATCATGGCATGTGCATGTCCAGCTTCCTTGTCATCATCCTCATCTCTGCTGAGATCTTCTTCATCATCAGAAGACTTTGGGAGTCATCTGGTATGAGCTAATCTCTGATGTCTGATGGGTGAGCATCCAGAGGTCCCATGCTCTTCAAGGTGAATCACAACACAAGACAGAAAATGCATATGGATACCTGGTACTGCATGACTACATAACATATCCAATGTGACACAATGAACAGGCAGAAAACAGTCAGTATGAAACCTCGGAATACATTGTAGCCATAGTCAAATTTAGCACTATATGCAATATATGTCACTAATCAAAACCATAACACTGAAAAGTAGATGTCTATCAAGCCTCACATTGCTGTGAAAATAATAGCTAACATTAAACTGAAAATGATGTGTACATCTGCAAAGTAACAGATTCTGTTGACATATTATGTCTGCATATGACAATAAAAGTATATCAGCAAACATTACCATCGTCAATAAAAATGCATTCTGAAATGAAATGGCCTAAAATTGGTATGTAGGATAAGTATAATAAACAGATTTGCTGCTAGTGAATGGTTCTTCATGCACACAACACATTCTTTATATTTCAGTATCTATTAATTAAGGATGTTTTCAATAACTGAACATGTCAGAACTATTGTATCCATCACACAAAATGAGCAGATTACTCAAGGCCATGTCATGGCATGCATAACACAACATACCAGTAGAAATCCTGACATTACTTGAAAACTTGATCTGATGCTGTTAATCTTCTTTCCATTCATCAGTGATGGGTTCAGTTCTGAGCCCTCAGAATTGAGTCAGCCTTTTTACCAAGCTCGCTCCAGCCAAAAAAACTCTCGAGCTAAGTCTCTACACAGAATACCCTTCTCCTTGTTACCTCAGATCTCGTTTGCCGCATAGCCATAAAGCCGCATTTCAGCCGAGCTCTCAGCTAAGTGGAACTTTATTTGATATTTGTGTGGGAAATTGTTGATATCTTCATATTTTATTGAGTGAGTAGTATTTCTAGTGTGTTTTCTTCTGTCTGACCTTGTTTTTTTTTCTTCTCTACTCTATCCGTTGTTACCATTGGTAAACTTTCAAGTACCATTGTTGGTACGGCCTTTCCTCCCTTACCCTTGTGGTATTCCTTCAGTACCATAGCTGGTATTGTCTTTCTTGTTTAACCTATTAGCTTTGTTTTTTACTAAGGGTTCGCTTTCTTCTCTATATCACGGTATTGCTATAATTATGACTTCTTGAACAGTGTTTGACTAATTGGATTATACTGTTGGCCTGTGGTGTCTCTTTATCAAGATGTGTGATAAGAAGGGTACTTCAGGTTTTAACCATTGTGCCTCATGTAGTGGCAAGTTACGTAATAGTGGTTCTCACAATGACTGTGTATACTGTTTGGGAAAGCCCCACCTTTCAGTGCAGCCTCCGTGTAACATTTGTCAGAGTTTCAGTCAATGCACTCTTAATGAGCGCAAAAATAAACTGATTCTGAAAGGGTTACTCAAGTCTCCCTTTTCAGAGGCCATTTCTGTGATGGAGATCTCAACCCGTCCTACTAAAGATAAAAAGAGGTCCCACTCGATTCCCTCCTCACCATTGGGTGATCAGGGCAAGCCTGTGAAATCAAAGGTCCCAAAGTTGTCTTTGGAGCATAAATCTGCCTCTATGGCTCTGTCTTCCTCGGCTCCGAGCATCTCGAAACCTTCGATACCGACACCAGTTTCAGCACCAGTCCTGCCTCCAGCACCGATTATAGACCTTACTACACCTGTTTTGACTTTGGCACCTGTGGCCACTTCAGCTCAGGACACACCTTCGACTATTTCGTTAGGCTCCGTGTGCCACTTCAGCACCGAGCATTGTATGGACTTCACTGGATTTGACCCCTTTACTCCTGGTCTTGAAACTTGAGACTTCGGTGCTGGCAGACCTTGCACCATGGACCTGATACTCCCCTTCCGTAGATCTGTTTCCGGGCCAAGTGTATAGCCTCTTCATTGAACTTCCTGACTCTCCATCCAGAGTATCCACTAGCTCCACCAGGAGCCTGTCGGAACATGATGTGTTGCATCTTGTGGACCAGCTGTTGTTAGCCAGGGGGATACCCACACTTTCTAAGACCCATCCACCTGTAGGACTGGGGTTGACTTATCCACAAACTCCATCTTACACTCCTCCTTTGACAATCTCAGTTCCGAAGCCTTCTGCTCCAACATTTTTCTTGGAACCCATCACCTCAGCACCTACAGTGCATCTCACTCCGGCTTCGAGTTTGCCCCTTTGGTCTTCGGTTCCTGTGGAGCTGGTCCTTCTTCAATCTGGGGATTAGGGACAGGCAGTTCGGCCCGTGGCATGAAGCCGTCTTTCTCCTTGGTTCCATCCTTGGGGCCGATAGCTGCATCCGCACCGATCCTGCTTGAGGCTCCACCCATGGGGGCAAGTTTGTTGGAGCGGGGTGTCACTCCGGTTCTGAGGTTGTCTTTCTCGGTTCCGGGCTCCCATCCCTCTTTGGGCGGGCCTGCCTTCCGCGTGATGGAGAGGGCTCTTGTTTCTGGCAGCACTCCTTTGATGTTATAACCCCAGTTTTTGCCCCCCAGCTACAGCTGTCACAGACCACCTCCCTGCGACACTAGGCAGAGAAGCCACAGGACACCCCTGTTCAGGGTACCCACTCTTCCTCCTCCTCCTCCTCGGAGACTCTCACCGAGGAGCCCCCTCGAAAGAGGACATGCAAGAGGAAGCATGTGGATTCACCTGAGGAGTCCTTAACTGAAGACACGGACTACGATGATGGTGAAGGGTCCCCACGGTCACCTCTTGATGATGTCTCCTTCCTGGAAATGCTAAAGCAGAAAGGTGACTGGAAACTCTCCAACCCTTCATCTGAGGACACGAAACACAAAAATCCTTTACCAACTAATAAAACAGCTTGTGTAAAATAAATAGAGTTAAAGTGACAAAACAAACACCAACTGTACCATGGCTAGGAAGTTTATTGTGAAACACAGGTAAACGCTTTCAGGGATGTACCCCTTCATCAGACAATCTGATGAAGGGGTACATCCCTGAAAGCGCTTACCTGTGTTTCACAATAGACTTCCTTCATCTGAGGAGTCCGTGTTTCTGCAGGCTTTCTGTGCCCGGCCTTCTACCTCATGGGTGACCCCATCTGCCGATGAGCTCGTCCACCTCATCGTGCAGCGTGCTTGGAAAAACCCTGATTACATTGAGGTGATCCTTTGGAGACCAGACAAAATTCTTTCCCCTCTTGAGGAGAACCCACATTGGTCCAAAGGGTTACCAGTCAATGCTGTGGTGGTGGCGGTGGCCATGAAAAAGCACTTGGCTGAGGAAAGTACCTCTGTCCATCCACACAACAGGGAGTCAGACAGACTTTGGAAGCATGCTTTTGCATCAGGGACCTTTGCTATATGGTCCCTGCACTATTTGGCACATTTTACAAGGCTCCAGAGGGACTTGATCTCCAAACTCTCTGGGACGCTTGCAAGACAGTTGTGTGATGAGGTCAGGGACAAAGTGGCCTCGCAGCTCGCAACCTTGGAATTGATATGCAACTCGTCCATGAGGTTGCTTTCACGTGCGACTGAAGAGTCGGCTAGAGCAGCAGGTTCAGGCATTGTCATGAGTCGTCATGCCTGAATGCACATTTGTGACCTCGTGGACCCCTTCAAGTCTTCCTTTCTGAATGCTCCCATCGAAGCTTTGTCCCTTTTTAGGTCCAAAGTAAAGGACACGCTAGCCAGGTGCGAGCAAGATGGAAAGACCCTCTCTGCCATAGGCCTGCAGTTTTCCAATCCTCAACGTACCTTCTCCAGGAATCAGAGGAGTAGAAAAATGTGACGCAAAAATTCTCAGGGTGCTCTCCGTGTCACACATGGTGATGATACCCCCAGGGGCAGAGGGGGTAACAATTCTGGAAGGCGCCACTACAGAGGCAGTGGGAGTCCTGATAACCAAGGCTCCAGGGATTCCTTCTCTAGACAGCCTTACCAGCGCTCCTGTGGAGCAGCCTGATTGCTTACCTCTGGAAGAAGTCGGGGGTCATTTCTCTCTGCACCAAGCTGCCTGGCAATCCACTACCACTGATCGTTGGGTGCAGAGTATCATCACTAGAGGTTACACTACTCCCCTTTCTTGTCAGCCAAACCTACCATGAAAACTTCCCAATGTTCCACCCAGTCAAAGGGAAGAAGCAGCTTCACAGATTATAGAGCTGTCTCAAAAAAAAGTTATCCAACCAGTCTCACCAGACCAGCTTGGATCCGGATTTTACTCAAGATTCTTTTTGGTGCCAAAAAAGACAGGGGACTGGAGAACCATTTTGGATCTCAGCATCTTAAACAAGTCTGTTACCCAAACCAAATTCCAGATGGTCATGGTTCAGCCCATTCTTCCCTTTTTAAAAAAAGGTGATTAAATGTGCTCAATAGATCTCCAGGATGCGTATTACCACATCAAGATGGACAAATGCTGCAGGAGTCTGCTCCTCTTCTGGCTCTGACCAGTCATTATCAATTTCATGCCCTGCCGTTCGGTCTCTCTACAGCCCCCAGAGTGTTCACAAAATGCATGTTAGTAGTGACAGCTCACTTGAGACTACAAGGATTCTGGGTGTTTCCATAACTGGATGACTGGCTCCTCACAGCCCCCACCAAGCATCTTCTGGTAACAGCACTGCATTATACTCTCTCTCTCTCTCTCTCTCTCTGGCAAAATTGTTGGGAATAACGATACAGTGGGAGAAGTCAAACCTTACTCCTGCACAACAAATAGAGTTCATTGGAGCAGTGTTCAATACCCAGTCCTGTCTAGTATCACTCCTAATTCACAGACCCCACCGATTGAGGCTTCAGCTCCAAGTGATACTCTCTCAAACAAAAGTCTCAGCAAGGGAAGTTTTTCAGGCCCTAGGTTCTATGGCAGCTTCAATGCCAGTAGTGCCTCTAGCAAAGCTACATATGCGGATCCTGCAATGGCTCCTTCTTTGTCAATGGTTCCCAAACTATCGCCCCCCTCTAGTACCAGATTCGAAAAACCAACTTCTGCAAACAGGAACTCCTTTGTTGGATGAGGCCAGACGTAGAACTTTGGAGTCGCCCATCTCAATCCCCTCAGCCCAGAGCCATTGTGACCATGGATGCTTCCCTGATCGGGTGGGGGGGGGCATTTCCAGGGAAAGACAGTCTAAGGCACATGGTCCACCTCAGAGGCCTACCTGCATATCAGTGTTCTGGAACTGAGAGCTGTGCTATTAGCATTGCAGGCCTTTCATTCGGCTCTCCCTTCCAGGACAATTGCAATTCAGTCAGACAATATGTCAGTGGTCTGGTATATCAACAAGCAAGTCCTACCCCCTATGTCAAGAAGCCATGAGAATTTGGCAGTGGGCAATAGCTTCCAACTACTTTCTTATAGCAACGCATATCCCGGGGTGCTCCAACGTGATTGTGGACAAATTGAGCAGATGCATCCTCATGCCTCATGAGTGGTGTCTCAACCCAGAGGTGGTGACAGAAATCTTCAGCCACTGGGTCCAGCCTTGCTGCGACCTTTTCACCTCCCCATTGAACAACAAGTGCATCAGCTAGCTATTTCGCCCTACTTCCCCCAGAGGGGGAGTCACCGAGGGACACTCTAATCTACATTGGTCCACAGGACTTCTTTATGCTTATCCTGCCATCCCTCTGATTCCACAAATTCTAAAGAAAGCTCTTAAGTTGAGATGCAAGATGATCCTCATAGCTCCATTCTAGCCTCAACAAGTTTGATTCCCCTTCCTTCCCTCACCTAGTATACCCGCCATGGATTCTGGACCCTCTACCAGATCTGATTACTCACCCCCAAGAGTTGAGTTACCCAAATCTGTCCATTCTCAAGCTAACAGCTTGGTTTCTCCACTTCCATTAGTTGCCAGGCAAGCTAATCTTTCCTCACCTGTTCGAGACATAATTCTGGCCTCTCATAAACCATCCACCAGAAGACTATATCAGGATAAATGGAAAAGGTTCTCCATCTGGTCCAAGGATAACATGGTAGACCTATATTCGGCTCCAGTAACTGCAGTGCTTCAATACCTGGCTAAGTTTTTTGATAATGAAGCTCTGCCTCTACCGTAGGAGTACATCTAGCGGCAATTTCTAATTTCCACAATGGTATAGATGGCACCCCTCTTATTTCTTTATGCCTTTGCAAGGCCTTCCTCAAGGGGACCTCTCACATCAGGCCTCCTGTCAGCCAATGGAACCATGAAACGTCACTTTAGTCCTTCAGTCTTTGACTCAAAAACCTTTTGAACCTGCTGCGAAGTGTGACCTAAAGTTTTTGTCTTGGAAATCCTTGTTCTTGGTAGTCATTACTCTGCCAGATGGATCTCAGAGCTGCAGGCATTGTGTATCAAGAGGCCCTATCTGGTCTTTCATAAAGAGAGAGTATCACTTCAGATGAATCCATCTTTTCTTCCCAAAGTTGTTTCTGAATTCTCCATAAACCAGACCATTGATCTACCATTGTTTTTTCCAAAGTTTGCCAATAGAGGAGAGTACTGCTTTCACTCCTTAGACGTACATAGACAATTGAGATTTTACCTAGACAGGACCAAACCTATTCGTAAATCTGAACAGCTTTTCATCTCCTTTTCTGGCCCCATAATGGAAGAGGCAAGAGTGCCTCTTTGGACCTCTTCAAGAGGAACCTTGACGATTGGATGGGAGAAAGGAAATTCACCCCAGGGATCACGTCAGTCGCCCTGCTAGACAGGGGTCCAGGAAAGTAAATAATGTGGGAAGAAATAGCCAGGGAATTGTTATGGCTAGGCTTGTATAGGCCCTAGGGCTGATAGCCTAGTACCAACCTATGAACCTATGAACCTATGAGGCGGTTTCCAAGGTTACATTATCAAAATGGCTAAGGGACTGCATACACTTCATCTATTCCCTCAGTAATGAACCTATGCAAAAGTTAAAGCTCACTTCACTAAATCTATGGCAACATCTGTAGCTTTCCATTCCAGGGCTTCCATTGATGACATCTGCACAGCAGCTACTTGGGATAAGCCTCATACCTTTATCAATCATTTCAAATTGGACTTGGTCTCCAGAGGAAGAGCTGCCTTCGGCTCAATGGTACTCAGGAATGTTCTTCCATAAGGGTCACCCATGGACCTCAAGGTAGCTTGGGATTCTGTCCCATCAGTGATGAATGGAAAGAAGATTAACAACATCAGATAAAGAAGTTATGTCTTACCATAACATTCCATCTGTGTTGTTTATCTTCTTTCATTCATCACTTCCCACCCTCCTTCCCCCTCCAAAGGCTCCTGGGGGATGCTTTGGGTCTAAGTAGTATCATAGGGTATTTGCGCAGAAGTGGCCTCGGCTTTACTTCTCTTTCTCTAGGAAACTTGATCTGAGGTAACAGGGAAAAGGGCATTCTTTGTAGAGACTTAGCTCGAGAGTTTTTTTTAGGCTGGCACGAGCTTGATAAAAAGGCCGACTCGGTTCCAAACATATCAGTGATGAATGAAGGAAGATAAACAACACAGATGGAATGTTACGGTAAGACATAACTTCTTTTTTATCCACCATCATTATGCATGACAAGCATATGCAAAGCCAGGTCACTTCCATGTCTTGACATTTGAAGAGAAACATGCCATGACACTGTACCATGCAGCACTCACATGAATCTACCTTGCAAAACAACTCTGTGAAAATGACAACGTAACACTAGGAGTGTGACCTGCACTGTTTAATACTTGTAACAAATGCCTCAATATGTTTCTTCCCTTGCATATGTGCCCTGAATATTATTGTTGGTATGTGCATGTCAGCTGTATTCAAGGTGCCTGTACATGTAGTGAGTCATATGAACAGCCAACAATTAACATATCAGTATAATGAAGATACAGTGAAATGACAATCCAAGGAGAAATACAAAAGATATATGCAAAAGAGATGAGCAAGGCGACATTGTTATTTGTATCAGGTTTTGGAATACAACACAACACACTAGTAATAATGTGTAATCATAAACACAGTGACAGCCTGTGAGACATGAAAATATAGTAAATGTCATAGAAACAGTCTTGTCTGTCTACAAATGTATCAGTACCCTATATACATTTATTAGCAGTCACTACCCTGCAAAATGCAAGCAGCATGATGGTGCATGCTAATTATGTGATAGGTCAAAATGTTGAACAGGAATGTCTATGTGCCCAAGTATCCCCAAACATAGAATACAAGTATGTTCTAACAAAACCATTGAAGGTGTTATAGGTAGATGCGATACCCATATTGAACTGTAAGGCATGCCAGACAGTCTGCCAACAACAGTGTGAATGCTGATACAGCAGACAGCATTCATTATGTGAATTGGCAGGCTATGCACAATATATTGGTCACTAAGAACCACATCCACACATACTAGTGTGCCAACACATGCAATGCAAACAGCAGGCAAAACACTATTAACTTGTAAGAGAAACATCACAATCAAAATCACTGTGACAGTTACACATAAATGACTGTCATCTAGGTTATGACCTACACATCAAAACTCATCTTCAGCAAATACTGCTTGCTGCTAAATTATATGTAAACATAGTTTTAGGTAATTCATACTTGTAATCACAGGTATTGTCTGACTATTGCACTTACCTTAAAGATGCAGGATGGGTATTCCTGCAGTATAAGTAGTATACATGGTGATGGCAAAAATACGAGCCTGTAGCTATGGTCACATCTTTTTTTATTTTCAAAATCAGAAATAAGTAATCAACATACCTCTCTTCCTACAGTGCTCCTCCAGCCTATGCATCTGCTTGATGCACAGGGCACAATTACAAGTCCGCTCTTCATCACCTGCAAAAAGAAAAAAGCATGTTTGAATGATGTAAGTATAAATAACATTTATGTACATTGCTCAGCATGTGATTTCTACATTTTAAATAGAAGAATATTACGGAATCTCCATACACACTTTGAAATGTTTCACATATGGTCCTTTACATATTGATACAGAATTGAAGAACCTGATATTCAAACCTGCTACTCTAAGCTACTGGCACACACTAACCCTGGCACATACCTGCCTAGCTATTCCATCTTACCTGAGATTGTATGGCAGAAATGCAGTCCAAAGAATTGGAAGTATGAATGTGTGGGGATGCTGTAGTTATAGGGATCATGGCTTATGCTTTACAAGAAGCACAATGTGCTGTGCAGTTATGAAAATAAAATTGTAAGCATGAATGCATTTCAGCACAGTGTAACTTTCATACCTCTCGAGTGGAGCAATCTCATGTAACACTTAACTACTAACAGACAACTACAAATTGCTGTACATCAAATACACAGTAATGTATTTTAGGTGGGAGGACATAAAATATGTACATATACTTATTGTCAAAGTACAAATTATAACTCCAAATTATCCATGATATCAGGGGATATCCCTCTTTTACTGTCCAAAGTTATAGGTGACCATCTCATTCCCTCCAAATATAATTATGAGAAAGATGTTGAATTCAGCTTAATAAACAATGACACAGTTATATATTAAATTCAAGTTGTAAATGTTAGCATATTCCACATTTTTTGCATAAGTATACCAATATGTTCAAAGCTTTATTCATAAAAATTTAGTAAAAGAGGTGCTATTAGCAGACCATTATGGATTACAGAGATATTCGAAGAAATCCTAAGAATTAATGAGGTAGTCATAAGCATGTTCAAATCAATAAGGAGATATGTATAGCAGCATTTTTTTAAACTTTTAGATAGACACAATGAGGGCTCTCCCCTGCATGGATTTGAACCCACACCTAGCCAAGATATATGCACATAGGCCTGTTACTTCACAGGCTGAACTAACAGCCTTCACACTTTCCTTCTGAACAAACTACTATTGCGTGTGTGTATCTGTATTGAAACATCTGGCACATAAATGTTATAGGCCCTCTTACCCCACAAAAGTGCCAGATATCATTAGGTTTTCCAGTGTAGAAGATATGTTTAGACAGTCAGACATGCAGTGCTCTTGTGTTAAACAAATAGGACTTTAATAATAATGTTCACTTTGTAAAGAAGAACAGACTAACAAAGTTATTTATGAATTAGCATTCACACATAAACAGGTAGATAGGCAATACTGTCAAAGTATTATGGGTAATGGAGAAATGCATATTCATTAGCGGCCTAGGTGCTATAGGCATCAGTGATATACAACCATACTGAATGTGTGAAGTGATGTTCTTATAAACTGAAAAACAGCAAAATCTAAAATGTTCATATTATGTACATGATGAACATTAAACAAATACACCCCATGGAAATCAAACCCATAATTACAGATAGAGCAGGTACCTTGCCTTCTTAATTATCCAGATGAGCTAACTGTCATATCTCTACTTAATGATTTTAAAAGGCATGTATCTGACATATCTAAGACACAGGTATATCTCTGAATTTCTTAGGAATGTCCATATACATGTAAGATTGTGAAACTAACTGTAGGCATCCACTGGCTTTCCCTGCACCTCAGTGGCCTTCCAATGAAGCTGTTCTGTGTCCCTCTGATGCAGGTCATTGTAGAGGTGGCAAACCTGCACTGCTGTCCAATAGATTCCCATAAGTCATTGATGCTCTCTTGCAGTCCAGTTCCATTTATTGATCATCACAGAGTCCATGGTATCTTCTCATGGGATGAAGACAAACATTGTCTGGGTGGTGCCCTCCTTGGTCCAGTTAGGTGCCCAGAATACATTGTAGAAATCTCGATGATAACATAGATAATAGGTCTCAATTCAGTAAATTACTCACTGAGTTTGCAGGTAGTAATGGTCTGATCTATAAATGTATCAAAATCACTATTTAAAAATGGTGCTTATGACATGTTATCAGATCATTGGAAGAAAATGGGCACATGCTACATATGGTTCTGTTTAATGCGGCCTCCTGGAACTTTGCAGAGCACCTTCCAGTTACGCCAAGCTAATGGTTAATGCATCAGATTTTGAGAACTTACATGTATGTGCACAAATGGGATTCTAAAACCTTTGACTTTTAATGAACTTCATTAATTATGCATGGCACAAATGGGACTTAAAATATATATGCACATAGCTAGTCTTACTTTCAGTTATACCTGACTCATAGGTAGCTGCAAAGGTAATTTTGCACCTGCTAGCATTGCCGTGTTGTGAAATATTTCCTTCCTTATAGACCTATGTTATCATTACTCCTTCTCAACATATGTGTATATAGTTAAATTCATGCATTTATGGAAAACTGTGTACATTATGAAAAATGTTTGTGACTTACTGGAAGAGGAGTGTGGAACTGACCTGTATGCATACAAGTGGATACATCTGCATCACTAACAAGCGGCACTTTCCCATATGCAGTTGCGCAAACAATATTAAATAGATAACTGAACAGTACATAAAGACGTATTCATGGAGTTTCTGCATATATAGCACTTTCCTATATGCAGTTGTACAGACAAATTTAAATAGATAACTGAACAGTACATAAAGTCGTATTCATGGATTTTCTACATATATTGCTGGTAACTCGATACATCTGTGGTATATGTTTGGAAAACTATGGATTCCAACATTATCTTTATGTTACTTTGTTGTATGTATTCATATTGCTGTTATGGATATTTATTTATTGATGCTTCTTAAAACAAGTATTAGATCTATTGACTCAATACAAAATGGATCCGTGTTTATGTCTTCTTACCATGTACTGTCTGTGGCCTGCTTGCAGATACAGAGGGTTTCCAATGCTTTCTGTAAGTTGTTCAATTGATAATTTTCAGATACTCTCTGCTAATGTTGACAGCTTTCACTGCTCAGTAGTCATTGTGTTGATATAAGTCCCCAGATTCAGCAAGCCCTGCACGGTGTGCAGGACTAGTGCAGGAGCACCAGCAGGCAATATGTCTGCCATGTGATCCAGAAATAAGCTGTAGGGACGTGCACAAGCACTCCTGCACTAGTCCTGAACGGACTCAGCCCCTGTATGCAAATTACCCCATTTGCAAATGAGGTGAATTTGCGTACCAGGAAGCTGGAAGCTGGCCATGCAGGACTAGTGTAATCTGCAGAAATGGACTTGGCCAGTAACCGAGTACATTTCTGCAAACTACAAAACGGAGCCATGACACCTGAAAATAAAGGGTGGATATCGTTTAGAAAGCATGCCAATGGCCAAATATAATGCCATTGGCATGGGAAACAGTTGCAAAAATAAAAAAATCAACTTTTATTTTTTTTTGCCGATGTCGGCTGTTTAAGCGTAGGGCAGTATCGCGCAAACGGGATCGGGCGAAAAATAAAAAAAAAACTAAAATAAGCATTCTAACCAAAATCACTATTTTGCCATTATACTCAATGGCAGGCAGAAGACAACATGGCCAGGGAATAGTGGTTACTAAGAGGGGAGGCTCATTGTTGGACCTGTAACTATGCATCAGCAGACAATCCTATGCAAATGAGGGGAATGATACTAAATCCCAGATCTCCCCTGCATGCTAGTCAGCACCCAACAGTGTAAGAGCAGGAATAGCTTGGTGCAAGCCTAGGAGTTAGCTGACATCATTGGGGGTGTGCCAGGAATACTGTAAGTAGATTGGAGCCCTGTGGCTCGGGTTTGCTACGTGGATTGGAGCCCTGTGGCTCGGGTTTGCCCTTAGCTTAGGGGAGCTAAGCAAGGGTGTGTCTCTGAGGCTGCCTAGCACTCTTTACATTGCCTAAGTGGGTGTGCATGCCACGCACTGGGTTTTAAAGAAAAAAAAAAGTAAACCAGGAAATAGCAGCTCTGTGTACATTTGAGCACTGTGTTTGCGCTGCACGCCCCTGGGCTTAAACAGGGAAGCAATGGGAAGGGAAAACAGTAGTAGGAAGGTAATCAAGGAGAACTAGCATAGCTGGCAAGTAAAATGTATCAGAATCAACCAATTACACAGGCAGCAGCCCAACCCAGCCCAGAACACTATTATACACTATGCAAACACCTTTCCCTCTGGTTTTCCCACATACTCTACACCACCGGTGTATACAAACGGGGGAATGTTAACAAACAAAACCAACAAAATGATAGGGGCTGCAATAGCTATCATACAACAACATGTGGAAGAGGCTGAGGGTGGTGAGAATGAGAATGCTGTTGACCAACCCTTAGTGAGGAGATTGAGAAGAGTGTACAGACCCAGGGTAACCTACCAGGGGCTACATGAGCTGGAGATAGTGGAGCACTATAGGGTGGACAGGGACCTCCAACAGAAAATTGTTGAGCTGTGCCGGCCACGCCTCACACACAGAACTAACAGAGGAAAACCCATCCCAGTGGATACCAAGGTATGTGTAGGCCTAAGAATACTAGCTACAGGTACCTTCCAAAGGCCAACTGGGGATATGATGGTGATCTCACAAGCATCAGCATCCAGGGTATTCCACCAGTTCCTGGATGCCATGTCAGCACATGCCGGTGAGCACATATATTTCCCTAACACCCGTGAGGTGTTGGCCAGCAATATGCATCTCTTCCACCAAATAGCAGAATACCCTGAGGTAGTGGTTGCTATAGACTGCATGCACATACGCATCAAAGCACCACCCGGTGAGCGGGAAAGGGTCTACATCAACTGCAAGGGCTTCCCCTCCATCAACTGCCAGGTTGTGTGCGATGCCCAGAGCATTATAATGAATGTGTGTTCTGGCTGCCCTAGAAGCTATCGTGATTCCCACATCTGGCATCTGACACAGCTGTACCAGAGATTTATCACTGGGGACATCCCGTACGGTCACCTAGTGGGGGATTCTGGTTACGCATTGGAGCCGTGGCTGATGACACCCATCAGAAATGCACACACACCCGAACAAGAACTCCATAATGAGGCACACGCACAGACCAGAATTATAATAGAACATGTGTTTGGGATGCTCAAGTCACGGTTCCAGTGCCTGGACACATCTGGTGGAGCCTTGCAGTACTCACCAGCTATATGTACTCAAATTTTCATCGTATGTGCCATGCTACACAATATGATCCTGTGGAAACAGCTGCAGCAGGAACAGTACAGGGCAGGGCCACACAGCCCCTCACCATTGCCAAGGCTTGCCTAGGCACAGGGTGACTTGGAGGAGGAACAACCTGAGCCTGCCCTAGTAGGCAGAAGGAGGCTTGCCCAGTATGCCCTGGCCTTGGCAAAGAGGCAATGCATAGCACATACACTGACACAGGAGGGACCCAGAGAATGACACGTCTCTCTGACTCGCACATACAGTAAAAGGGATGCCAAACATGACACTACCTGTCCTCAACCATGTGTAGAGAGTGTACTGTGTGCATCCGACTTAGGCAGCCCACCAGCACCATCTTCAATACTGGCACACCCACAAGGTAAGTCACTCTCCTTACCAATTGCTGAATGGAGTAGTATGTGTCGTTATCTATATCTATGGTATGGATGTGAGCATGCAAGGGAATCGGGTGGCTGAATGGGATGTCAGCAGATAGTAGACATCTATAGTGGCACCATGAGATCTGTAACAAATACTGGTGTCACCATAGTAGCCAGTACTACACATGGTGACAAAACCCACTGCAGGAAATGTGCTGTGCCACATGTGTGTCCATATGACACACATGCCAGTCGGGGAGGTCACATACCCAACAACAGTCTCAGCCAGCAGGGCAGGTGTAGACAAATGCAAAGGCTGTGCTAAGGCCTTTGAATGATGCCTATGGGTAACCTTCCCCCCAGGCCTACACAAACAGACTACATCAGGTCAGGCAGTGGGATATTAGTTCTGATGGGTAGGAAGTCAGAAACTAACATGTAGGTCAATCAAACCTAAGACCTGTAGTACACTGATATGCCTCTAGTCAGCATGATAGGTTAGAAAACAGAATAAAATGGAGTACCTGACATACCAGTACAGTCATAGCAAATGTGTACAAGTGTCAGGTGTGCCCCCCAGTCCTGTGTAGCAATGTAGAAACAGTCAGGTGTGCCCCCCAAAATCCTATGCAGACATGTAGTAACAGTCAGGTGTGCCCTCCCAATCCTATGTAGACATGTAGTAACAGTCAGGTGGGCCCCCCAATCCTATGTAGAAATGTAATAACAGTCAGGTGTGCCCCCCCAATCCTATGTAAAAAAGTAGAAACAGCCTGTTGCCCCCCCAATCTGATGTACACATGTTGTAACAATCAGGTGTGCCCCCCCAAATCCTATGTAGAAATATAGTAACAGTCAGGTGTGCCCCCAATCCGATGTAGACATGTAGTAACATGTATGTGTAGGTATAATATCAGTGGAGCACAGATGCCCAGAGGTGGACAAGGTAGCAGGATAGATTGTAGCATTTGTACAATATGCAGGTATGTGTGTGTTAGGTTGGTGTGTGTTTCATATTGTGTGAGAGTGGTCAGTGTGTATGCATGTTGAGGTTTGACATAGTGACCATTGCCCACTACAGCAGATGACAGGGCCAAGTCCTCAAAACTGCAGTGCCAAAGACAATTCCCCCCAGTATAACACATGCTACCAGGAAGCCATTGTAAATGTATGGTGGTAATATGTGTCACCATCTGAAGGATGGGCATGGCATGGCTGTTGGGCTAGATATACAAGCAGTACACAGGGAAGAGTACTCCAGACATACAGTATATAATGTGTAACCGTGAAATGGACACATCCTTGGAATTGTACATACAGGTATGCATCACATTATCTGAGCCTGTAGTAGGGAATACCGATGTGTTCTGGCCGAACACTTGCAGATCACAAAGGTGATAGGACTGATGTATTGGGAAGCACCTGATGTACCTGCACAAGCCAGCATAACTGGAATGCCCCATGCGTATCTGTGAGTCATATGCAAGTAGTGTCCATAGCACACTTGCACCCAGCTCACCCAAAACCACCCACCGGTACCTGTCTTGTTGTATCCCTGCTGTTGGGAATGGGTACAATATGACCCCCACCTATGTATGGCAATAGCGAAAGAATGCAGCATGCAGTGCAAGAGTCCCATGCAGGTGTGTCCCTAGCTGTAAGTAGTACCCTGCCAGCATCTACACCACCTGATCAATACTGATAGAAAGTATTGGCATGAACACCTAGCACATCTACCCTGTCACCTCAGGAGAATATACTGTATGGTGGTCTGGAACTGTATTACTGACAGAAATCAGCAGCCTGCCACAGCTGGGCTGCATCACTACCAAATTGCCTACAGGCCTCCGCCAAAAGCCTGCGTCTCACACGTACTGCTAATGCCTGTTATGTCATGGACACCCAAATAACATAACACTCTCCACATAAGCCATATGCAAGGTCATGTGGACAAACCACAGTAACATGTCCACCATGTCCCACTGCATGAACTGTGGACCAACACCAAAACACAGCTGTGATGAGGTGATAACCTTAGGGAAAGTATCAGAGAATGTATGCATAATGTATGGAAGAGGATAGAATAATAGAGGGAACGGGGTAGGAGCATGAGCAGCATGGAATGCGCAAGTTCTGACACACAGCCATATGCACATACTATCCCTGACTGCAAGCACATACATGGGTGGCTACAAACCTGCCCGTGCACCACAGTAGGGGGTAATGTCCTGACGTATGAGCCCTGCCTCTGGGTAACCTGTGTGAATCTGTACAGCTGTGAGGTATTGCCACAGCAAGATAAGGCCATACTGTCATGTTGATGGATGTACAAGTATGGGATCCTCTACCAGATCTGTACCAAGTTGCTGACCTGGATACACAGACCCAGTAGCAAGTTTCTGCAGCTCCCCTTCCAGAATGGCATAACTCTCCATGAATGTGTAGGAGTTTGCCCACAATACTGGACACAGCTGCATTCACCCTTGTTCCCCAGGACATCCCTGTGAGCAAGAATGTCCACCCGACAGTACTTAACTTACATCACAGTGTATAACAGTACACATGTCTGAATATCTCTGCTAACACCAGTTCCATGTAGCAGAAGCAGCACAGACCCAATCACCTACAGTACACACTATCCCTTGCACAGTTTGACCCATATTGCCAACTGCTCTACAGATATCCTGCAGAAACAGTTTGCTACCTGTAGGTGTAGAACACAAAGGTCTGCACTGGAGTACAAACTACTTGGAATGGATCCACACATTCAGTACAGAAGGGCATATTGGACATGCTCACACACTTAAAGAAATGAAGGCAATGTCAGACAACAACATACTGAAAGGTCATACTGGGAAAGGACACTTAAATGAAGCCCATGTCTGCAAACAACAGTGGACCATACAGATCTGACAGTTGCAGATGTGAGTGGATACACTCCTCATTATGCACCAGTCATGCTTTGCACACACATTGGATAGGAATACAGACATATACCTAAGGACAACACACTATAATATACCAAAAGTAGACATACATAGATGTGTGGAAGAGAGTGACAGTGACAAAGAGCCGTCCATCATGAGGCCTGTCCCACCCAGCATACAGCCAAATGGCTACAACCACATGTGTAAATGTCAATCACTGTAGAAATTAGCCACTGGTATCCTTCAACAGTACAGACTCTGTGATGTAAGTGCTAGCTGTGCAACATGACTATACAAGGTAGTAGTCATCTAGAAGTTGTATACACATACCTGCAGAATATAAACCTGCATGTGGTGTGCCAACCTCTAGATGAATGCATTATGGCCCATGCACACACACTGCCCTCCCCATAGCCCTACTATGACAAGCCTGCTGATGTCATCCACTTTGAAATACACCTTTGGGAATGAAGTAGCCCAGTAATCTCTGCGGCATGTCCTAAAACTGCGTAATGCTGTAGTGTGATAAACTAGCTGGGTAGGAGTTCTAATCCCAGACATGGCAACTGTGTTTGTGTGTGTGCCTCTGTGTATGGAGCAATGCTTTTTAGGCTAGTCACACACACTGCAATTCCAATGGCCTGTTTTGGCAAGGCTGCTAATGTCATTCACTGTGAAATACACCTTTGGGAAAGGAGTAGCCCAGTAATCTTCGTGGCGCATCCTATAACTGTGTAATGCTGTAGTGTGATAAACTAGTTAGTTAGGTGTTCTAATCTCAGATATGACAACTGTTCGTTTGTGTGCATCTCTGTGTAGGGAGCAATGCTTTTTAGGCTAGTCACACTCACTACAATTCAAATGCCCTACTTTGGCAAGGCTGCTAATGTCATTCACTGTGAAATGCACCTTTGTGAAAGAAGTAGTCCAGTATTCTCAGTGGCACATCCTATAACTGTGTAATGTTGTAGTATAATATAATACTTTTGGTAGGAGTTCTTTTCTCACACATGGCAAGTGTGGATGTTTGTGTGTTTGTGTTTTTTTTTGTCTGTGTAGGCAGCAATGCTTTTTAGGCTAGTCACACTCACTACAATTCAAATGCCCTACTTTGGCAAGCCTGCTGATGTCATTCACTGTGAAATACACCTTTGGCAAAGAAGTAGCCCAGTAATCTCTGTGGTGTGTCCTATAACAGTGTAATGTTGTAGTGTGATTTAGTACTTTGGTAGGAGTTCTATTCCCACACATGGCAAGTGTGGATGTTTGTGTGTGTTTCTTTGTCTGTGTAGGGAGCAATGATTTTTAGGCTAGTCACACTCACTACGATTCAAATGTCCTTCTTTGGCAAGCCTGCTGTCATTCACTGTGAAATACACCTTTGGGAAAGGAGTAGCCTAGTAATCCCTTTGGTGCATCCTATAACTGTGTAATGCTGTAGTGTGACAAACTAGTTAGGTAGGAGTTCTAATCCCAGACATGGCAACTGTGTGTGTGTGTGTTTGTGTGTCTGTGTAGGGAGTAATGCATTTTAGGCTAGTCACACTCACTACAATTCAAATGCCCTACTTTGGCAAGCCTGCTGATGTCATTCACTGTGAAATATACCTTTGGGAAAGGAATAGCTTTGTAATCTCTGTGGCATGTCTTGTAACTGCGTAATACTGTAGTGTGACAAACTAGTTAGGTAGGAGTTCTAATCCCAGACATGGCACCTCTGTGTTTGTGTGTGTCTCTGTCTGTGTAGGGAGCAACGCTTTTTAGGCTAGTCACACTCACCACAATTCAAATGCCCCACTTTGGCAAGCCTGCTGATGTCATTCACTGTGAAATACACCTTTGAGAAAGAAGTAGCCCAGTAATCTCTGTGCTGTGTCCTATCACAGCGTAATGCTGTAGTGTGATATAGTACTTTGGTGGGGGTTCTATTCCCACACATGTCCCTATTATGATACTACATTATACGCCTCTTTTCAATGACATTTCTATTATTCATATTAAAAGCCTTTTGTGGCAAGTGGTGAACTGTACAAACATGGTATAAAGTATTTTAAATGTATACTACTTTGACATACAGCCCTAACGCTATTGGACTTACACAGTGTATATATATTGGCCATTATATGTATGCTGTTTTACCTTTTCATAGGCATTCTGTCCATATTTTTAGACTTTTCCATATCCTTGCTTCTGTGTAGACTTCTGTGTGAGGAAAATTTCTGTGTACACTACCAACATGGACACAGAGTCTACACAGTTTTGTTGAAGGCTGTTGGATTCCTCCAGTGTGTTGTTTCGCTTCATTAGCATACATTTCAGCTACTTGTGCTAAAATTTGCATTCCACAAAAGTTTCCATTTCTGCATGTGAATGCATGTGATTGCGCACAGCTACATGGAATTTACTGAATCTAAAACTCACTACACTCATGTTCACATCACACTGTGATGTGCACATGGAAAAAATAACTGTGTAAGCTTTACTGAATTTGCATTAAATTACTCTTTTTTCATATAGAATTTATAAGTTATTGCTTTCCAAAGTTTATTCCAAGGATGTTAATTTTTTCTTATTAATTTCAACTCCACCAATCTTTCCTTTAAAACCTAAGCCTTGACTTTTATCTTTATTTAATACTGACCCAAATACCTTAATATTTTCTTGTAACTGCTTTATTACTACATTTATGTTAACCTCATTTTTAATTGTAATGATAATGTCATCTGCATAATTTAACAATATGGCCATTTTATCCCTTCATTAACATCCAACTCCTTATTCATGCACATTGATATTACTTTAATTAGTAGTATGAATAATGTACCACTCAATGGGCATCCATGCCTGATACCCTTCTCTAACTTTATATAGTTACTCAACCATCTATTTATAATAATCTTTACTATATTATACTTGTATGCTGGCATACACATTTTAATCTTCTGACTTACTTTATACATATCAAATATATCCTATAATACTAAATTATATATCAAATCAAATGCTTTACTTAAGTCTTCTACCACCACTTTTGCCTGAGCATTTCTAACTACTATATCATCTACTAATTATTTAATTATTAATAATAAATTTTGAACTTTTTTCCCATTTATACCAAACACATAATCATTTACAACCCTGCCTACTTTTCCTTCCATCCTTTTGTGTAATATTTTCATAAAAAATATAATAATCCATATTATTTAATACAATTAGTCTCCAGTTTTGACTTTCTTCCTTCTCTCTCTTTTTTCCATATAAATCTGATGATACCTCCACACAACTCTTAATACAAAAAAAAACTTCCTCTAACCACTCATTTAATACTTTTATAAACCATTGGGAAAGTATATTTTGACAGAGGAATATTGCACTCCATTAGGTATGTATCCATTCTGTTGACTGAATAATGCATATTTTGGAATGTACTTAGGAATGATGTGAAAGAACTGCGGTGGTGGTGCTGTGGTAGCATTGTCACCTCACAGTAAGACGTCCTGTTCGATTCTCAGCTAGAGCGTCTTCTGTGTGGAGACATGCGTGAATGGGCGTACTTTCATTGAAGGTTGTGTGTCAGGGCCGGCAACTCGGCACGTAAAAATCTACTGCCAATCATTAGCGGACTGTGGCGACCCCTAACTGGGAAAAGCCGAAAGACACAACAGCAACAACTTAGGAATGATGTGAAGTAAATCAGTAAGCATTTGTTAGCATTGTACTCATGACATGGCCTTGTTTCCCATCCAGTTATGAGATACAGAACATGTAGAGTAGGCTGAATGTCTAATGCTGTGTGATAACTATGCACACATGTTTCATGGATTGCTTCCTAATTACTGATGGCATTGATTGAGTGTATCTGCTGTGTGTGCTTGGCAGTCAGACATAGATCCTATCTCTTCTTTCACTGTTTCTTCACTGCTGCCTGCGGTCTGTGCAAACTGCATAAGCTTTATCAAAAAGGTTTTAAACATGCTGCGCATCAGGCAAATGTCTAATTAAGACAATACAAAATTGATAACAGTATGGGACATCTCTACCTCTATCAGGATTCAAACCTTCAACAGCATTATAGATTCATCAGACAGGATGGCTCCCTTAGTCCTTTTGGCCACAGAAGCAGCTTGCCTGATCAGGGATCATTCATCATACAACCACCTGAATAACAGTGTTCATTGCTATAAATGAGTTACCAAACAAACCTACAGTATTCTCCTGGAAATGTGGGGATAATAATTGTGATAAACACCCATACACAATGGACACATACTAGTAAAATAGTGTCAGTAGTCATGTGTTACTTAATTTTCTGTACAAATACACCATTATTTACTTGCATACAGTACCAAATTCACAGATGCAAAGGATATGCCATAATACTCCACAAAACTACAGTGTAGGTTAAGGATCTATCTTGCAAATGCAGCAGTTGACACAACTGTAGTTCAGGGCTGACTCTGTCTGATGCAAGCAGTACACAGCCAATGCATGGATAGGTACAGGTCATATGAGTTGCCTGCCATCATTTTTAATGTACGTATGTATGTGAGTAGGAGAAAGGTATTAGTCCCTAGATCCCTAGCTGGTCAGTGAATGTGCTATGCATTGTCTCTTAGCCAAAGCAAGAGCATACTGACCATGTCTACATTAGCCCACTGGGACAGCTGGGGGTTCCTCTTCTGAGTCTTCCTGTGACTGTGGCTGTGGTGACCTATGCATTGGTAGGGGGATTTGTGTCCCTTCCCCTTGCTGATCCTGCTGCAGCTGTTTCTGCAGGATCAGATTGTGAACCATAGCATGTAATGTAAATATTTGTGTGAATGTGTCTGGAGTATACTGCAAGGCTCCTATGATATATCTAGGCATCGGAATCATGACTTCAGAAGCCCAAACTCATGCTGTATGATGTTACTAGTTTGTGCATGTGCCTCATTATGGTATTCTTCCATGGGTGTGTGTGCATTTCTGATGGGAGTTATCATCCATGATTCCAGGGTATAGCCAGCATTTCTCAGTAAATGGCCCTGTGGGATATCCCTCCCGTACCTCTCAACCCAGAAACATCAAAAATCTGGACAAATGCCCATGGAAAATAGGTACAAATCTGTACACTGATTAACATAAATTTCCATACATAATTATGTTACCCCATCCACTCCAATGGAATTGTGGGATACCAAGTTTCAAAAGCAAACTGAAGAACAGACAACCAAAATATGCCCCCAGAGTCCCCCTGCACTGCCTGCAGCCATTCCAATGTCCAATTACTTGGCTATTTTGCCCCATTAGGTAGGAGTTCTAATCCCAGACATGGCAAGTGTGTGTCTCTGTGTGTGTCTGTGTTTGTCATTCATATCCTGTGTGGAGGTGGCTGTCAGTATGTAACAGCTGGACTCATTGTGGAGCGGGTTTTGCAAATTTCTTATATGGTGGCCCTATTATATGTCACAATGTCCACCTTACAAGGATAACAGATGTGAAACATCTGAGAGGCTGGGGTGGCAATCCATACACCTACATGTGACATCAAGGCCTGGCGAACAAAGTTAGCAATCCCCTGTATTACACAGAGAACACTCTCAACCCAAGTCTCATACACAAACACACTTGCCTAGGCAACAACTACTATGTTGGTAATACCCTGCATATTGCCCACAGATAGTAACCATGATGTGATTGCAGTGGACTACAGAGGGCATGGTACCCTGTCCATCAGTACAATACACACGTACATGCAGACAGTGTACCTTCACTATGTTCCCCACTGGACACCTGCAACACCTGTGGTGCCATCAAATGTGACCCACAAAGGACATACCATGCTTTATACACATGCCTTGTATGGACAGATGCCACTGACACCAGGGAATACCTGTATCATGCTATCAATGTGGGTGCAGGGTCAACCTGCTGTCCATTACCTGTTCCTGGCACATGAGGCCAGGACAGGCACATCTGATGATAACAATCTGTGTACACAACATGGGCCAGACACCCCAGGTACAGTTCCATATGTCATTGTCCATGCATGTGGGATGTGTGCACATCCAAGACAGTGTCCATGTCATGGACTAAAGAACACATACATGGCAAGCATTGCACGGCAATGGCCACACACAATAGTTACCCAGGAGACTAGATGGTGAATACAGTACCCCCTGTATGGGCCAATCTAGACATTACACCCCTGAGCCACACTGCAGACCATTGTCATGTGGCCTGATGCCAAGGTATACCCTTCACCTAGCCTTGTATAGCCCTCTGGCACAGTCAACCTCTACACACTCATGAAGTAGTGCACGTATGCATGTCAGTACTGGCACTCTGTGTCTGGGTGTGTGGTGTATGATGCTTTCGACCACATTTACACTCACTACAACCCCCATTTGCATACTGAAGCATGCTGTCTGATGTCAGACACCTTTACATTCCCTTTGCCCATATAACCTCTGGATAACCCATGTGGTGCATGTGATACCTACACAGTACTGTATTTTGGCAAACTAACTAGTTAGGAAGTGTATTCCTGACCCTGACAAGTGTGTCAATGTGTGTGAGTCCCTGTGAGAGTGTGGCTGTGATGAGGTTGACACCTGTTCATGTGGACAGGCATGTGTATTACACCTACTGTATCGCTACCATATCAGTGTTGCAGATGTCACTCACCATCACGTATACATTTGGACAACTCCTCAACATGTAAGCTATGTGGCGCATGCAATAACTGCATAGACATGTGATAGCAATACATAGTCAGGGATCTAATACCCTGTACTGGTAGGTGTGTGACACAAACATGCTTAGGTTTTACTCTCCTGCCCCTCCCTGACTTACTTTGTCTCTGTGTGCCTCTCACACTCCCTCTCTGATGGATGTGGAGAACTACACCTGCTTTGCTTAGGCAGCAGCATGTGTTTTGTAAGTGATGCTCATGATCAGCTGATGGCCTCTGCACGAATTGCAGCCCTCCACTAGCTGATTACATGTGGAACAGCTGTGGTAACATTCCCATAGCCAATTGCAAGGAAACACACTGCAATATCTAAGAACAGCATGTTGGTGTTGGGCCTTTTCATTCACTGTGAATAGGACCTAGATGTGGTGTTTGGCAAACAGCATCACAGATGGATTGGGGATTTACCTGTAACAACATATACTGTGGAAACAGGCCAACACACAGGAGGGGGATGTGCCTGACATGACTACAGAATGTAAGTGTTGCTATTCTGCATTTGGAGTAATGTCGGTTTAACAGGGTGTGTGTGGATATGGCTGGGCCACATGTTTTAATACCTGTCATGACAGTGCTATGTTTTTGAGGAAACCCCCATCTGTAGGGTCATCTGCAGACTGGGCAGTGTGTGGTGCCTTTTGTTTCTTGTGTTACTCACAGAGCACCTATCTGAGAACTGCAGGAGCATAGTCTGAGGATAGCAGTTAGTACATGTGACAGCCATGAGAGTTACTGACTTCATATCCCTCATAGGACATATGTCACAACAAACCCTGTTACAACAGTAAATGTATGAGGTTATCACAGCAACATATCAATATTGACCCTGTGTTTGTGCCTCCAGCCACAACTATGTCAACATTTGTACGTATGTCATGCAGTGAGGTGCATATGTTCTGTACACCATTATTTATTCACATCATATCTGATAACAAGCCAGTGAGATATCAGACTGCTACACATGTTATGCATAGTAGGGGTTATATTTGAGGACATAACCTGGGCATTCTGTGGTTGTATGTACAGTACTGATGTCTGTGTACCTATGTTGATTGTCGACAGTGAATTGTGAAGATGTACCTTGGCCTGTGTACAGACTGTGGTAGATGTCATTGTTCTTGGTCCTGTTCTATCTGATGTTACATGCTGCTCCAGTGTATGTTACCCTATCAGCTTGCATGTTTGTAGGGCCAAACACACACACATGTCCCATACCACAGACAGGCATCGGACCACACTGTGTAGTGGCCCAGTATATGTAGGGTTAGTGTGCGAGTGGCACATGTAAGAAGGGTGTTGATCAGATAGTCCATATACCGTAATATTAAGCTTGCTTACCATATGTGTCTGTGGCTGTGTTCACATTGGTTGTGGTTATGCACTTTCACACAGGTGTATGTTACTCTGTGCTGTGACATCTCTGTAGAGCCTGCTACGTATGCAGGTACATGTGTATTCCCCGATAAGAAATGTAGGCCAGTGTTGTGGCAGTCTGCCTGTAGCCTGCACAGTGCTTTGTTACATGCCTCATAGCTTAGTGTGATGTTATGTCCAGATACTTGCCAGATGTACTGCTGCCAGGCCACCATAACAGTTGTGTATTTCTGACAAAGCAGTGAGATGCTGTACAGATGTATGTCACTAACTAGTGGGTAATATGTGGCCATGTCACCTCTGTACCAGCGGTTATTATGTGTCAGGACAGACAGGGGTGTGTGAATGCGCAACCTATGGGGTAAATGTATACCAGTATTTACGTGATATACCCATCTACATGGCTGTTAACATCCACATTGTCAGGCTTGGTCCACATGTTTTGCACTAAGGGGTTCTGTGTATACCTCTGGACTGATCAGAGTGTGTCAGACTGTCCACATTTATTGGCCATATCTGTGCTGTAGTCCATAGGATCATTACTGTGCTAGCAGTGGTACTGTACTATGATGTCCTTAGGATGTCTGTCCGTAGCCAATGGTGCACATGTTACAAGCAGATGTGACCTCCCACACACAACATGTCTGTTAGGTCAACCCCTGTTACAGTAGCAACAGTTTACATATATACCTGGAATACATACCTGACATCCCCTTGCACTAAGAGTTTGCGACTATTGGGGCTGAGGTAGGACTCCACTCCATGTTCTGGACATATGGTGAACATATATGTATATATATAATTATCCATATATCTATATAGATATATGCACATATACATATCAACATACATAGATGGATATGTATATGTACATATATATAGATATAAACACTCAGATATCTACATATACACAATATATGTCTACACATATACAGATAGAGATACATATGCACATATACTTATGGATATATATATATATATATATATATATATATATATATATATATTGACAGTAATAGGTATATCAGACTAGATATGTATGCACGTGTAGTTATAGATATCTACATATATATCTACATAAATAGGCATAAATAGGCATAGCTGTACACATAGGATGTGCACACATATATAGCTATATATACATATATCTGTATAACTATATATATATATATATATATATATATATATATATATATATATATATATATATATATATATATATATATATATATATATATATATATATATATATATATATATGTATATACAAAGAGTATATATGATGCACTATAGAGATGCGTATACAGACATATGTATTCATATACATACGTATGTACATATAGACATATATCAAGATATATGTATATATCCATATTCCTGTCATGTAAACCTCACGGTTGTGCATACTCTCCCAGATGTATCTCACCGTATGTATCTGATATGTGTACATTATGATAAATCAACATATGTGATGCAACAATCATATTAATAACAAGTACTACACAATTGTGGAAGTAAAGACAATTGTTCAATACTAATCAATATGTGTATTGACAAATATATTGGAAAAACAGCAACCGTCTTTACAGTGATCATGGCGTAGTGGTTAAGTGTTGTGAGTATAGTGTACAGGGTCCTGGGTTGAAGACCTGCAAGGGCTGTTCATTTTGTTGTTGGGCAAAACAAGGGCTGTCGGATACAGAGTGGTTAAGGCAGTTTTGTGCAGCTGTAAGTGCATTTGCATATTGGTAAGTGCTGCTAAGCAACAGGTAAACGTATGGGCGTTTACCCACTGTAGGCTTCTCTTACCAGTGCGTAAATCAGCTTAGCTGTTATATTGGAGCAATGTTAATAACTGTTAAGCATGGCTTAGCCCTGGTAACCAGTTCACACCACCCAATCTGAAAGCATAGCAGGGTAATGACATCTGTAATAAGTGTATGTAATGCCATGTACAATGCATGCGCCTATGTGCTGTCATTACAGTAGCAAGGGGTGTGAGTGTCATGTCTGGGACACAGATGTATATGAGGCCTGTACAGCACTGCTATCCATGTAAATGTGTTACATACAGGGGTAGTAGCCCAGGGTACATGCTGTCACACTGGCAGGTAGTGTATCATGGCGGTACTATTGTTGGCAGTGCTGTCCCAGGCAAGACTAGAGTGCTAAATGTAGTACTGACAACAGGCACACCTGCAGGCATAGCTGGACTCTGAGGCCTCCCTGTCGTATCCCTGGTGTGTGAGCTGTTTCACAGTATATATCCCATACTGGATAATGATCTGACATGTGGAATGTAACTGTAGACTACTGTCTGTACAGCACATGTTAGTGAGGGCTTCCCACATGTAGTTATGGCATACATATTGTTGTCAAACGTCTATCAACACATTCTCCCTACTGCATAGCTACTTGCCAAGTTGATGACTGTCAGTCTCTGTACAGATATGCACATGGCAGGTATCCAGCTGGGATATGTACAGGTAACATATGCTTGATTGACACATGTCTGCCCAGCTGTGCAAGAACTGACACATATAGGAGACAGCACCCTGTATGCACCACATGCCATGGGTACCTCCACTACACTACCACAGTCAACAGAACATGCTTGGGTACAGGTCTCCATCACAGACCCTAACCATGTGTTTTAATACATGTTGCATACATGTCAACTTGATCACCTCTGTGGCCATGTGTAGGAGGCACCCAGAGGATTGGCTGATGCATGTCACTCTCACCCTGAGGGTCACCACAGTGGTGTCTGTCGATAGATTGCCTGCTGCCACATGGCAGGTGGCAGGATACCACTGTACACATCCCCTACTCAACCCATCTCTCCATGGACAGTAGCTAGGTACACAGGTATGACCACCTGCAGCGATGCACCCCAGTACTGACACGTGTACGTGTTCATTACTGAGTATAGCAGTGTCTGTGTGTTAGCACACCTGTACTTGGGAATTCCATTGGGGCATTCACAACCACTGCAACACCCATTGCCATAGTCAGTTGTGGCTGCTGCTGTATGGGACATTACATGTACCCTGTTATGCTCCTCTCCATACCGGCTACATGAGCCTTGCAGTACCAGCACAACAGTGTTGTACAAATGGGTTGATAGGCAAGGGATACCCATTGTGTTTTGGCAAGTGTTCCTATGTGTGCATGTCCATATATCTGTAGGGTACAGCATTCCGAGGTCACATACTCCTATTACATTGCCCGTTGTCACACAGTAGTACAAATAGTGTTGTTATTGCCCATAGATGAGGCATGGCAATGCAACACCCTACTATGCCTGTCGCATGTGCATTAGATGCATATCCCTGTAGTACCACTGTTGGGATATACAATGGGTTGTATCGCAGTCGTAGGCAATGTGTGATGGTGGGTATGGCAGACTGTCATCATGGGTTTCTGGGAGTACAATATCCACTGGGGGATGTGGGTGCTGTGTACACTGTCATTACACCAAGGTACACTTGGTGTATGTCCCATGTACCACTTTATGGTTACCACTGTCACCATCAACCGTAGAGGTAACTGATACCACAATCCAGCCCAGTTATTCATGTGCTGTGTGCACTCTACCTGTAACACATTGGACACACGGTCAAGTTAGTTAGCAGCGATAGGCCCAGGTCTCTCTGACGTGTGTCTGCCTGTTATGTGTCTGTTAATGTGTATATGAAGGTATGTCACACTATGTATTGTCCATATACACTATTACATCCCCCATTAGCATACTGTACATGTCTGGAGATGTTCTGCATGTAACATGTAGCCTAACCTGGAACACACTTCACCCTAAATGCTGTGTGGTGTGTGCAATGAAAGTCACACACTTCAGTAACACTACATACCTAGGTAGGGGTCTAGTCCCAGTGTTGTCAATTAAGAGTGTGCGTGTATGTGGATGGGTCTACATCAGGTTGCACATTATACACGTCCCAGCGGATCACCTGTCCATGTGGCACAGGCAATAACTGTTATACAAACCTGTGACATGTGTTCAACTGTACCCCAGATATGTCACAGCCATGGTGTCACCACAGTGCTATTCCCTGTTGTGGAATATGACTGCAGACCATCCTTGTGCTGACACATGTACACCTACAACACAGATGGATAACATTATGGAGACCGTAGTCAACCAGTGTTACTAACAGCTTTAATGCATCATTGTTGGATGGCTACACTACCTGACATGTATGCATTAAACTTTACTCCTGACAACATGTTACACTGCAGTACTTTGGTACACTGTAGTACAGTCACTGTTTGCATCAGAACCATATTAGCCTGTCCCTGCATCGATGTTATGGATGATAGGGATGTGCACAGGTATCATCATATGCACAGGGTGTGTTGTTGGTTTTCCTGAGGCCCTGGGTGGGCCATACATTTGACACCATGTGTGTGAGTGAGGGGTGTAATGAGTTGAACTGGGCATAGTGATGTGGTGTGTGTAGGTATGGGGTTGCCCTAGGTGTGTTCGTAGAGTGTGTAGGTATGCATGCACACAGTTCTGCCATGTGTTTGCCCTACACAGGTGTTTATGGACAGCTGCAGACCATACCTGGCAAGGTGTGCAGTTCACTGCCTCCTGCCATGGACATATGGACTGTGTCTGCCAGGGGTTCCATGGGCATGTCCAGGTACAGGCCTCGATGTGCTACTCTCCCCTGATGATAACAGATGTCCGCTGGAACCAGGTCACTCCTGGGACAGGCCAAGACCACGTGCTTATGGCCTGCTGTGGTGTGGTGTGGACAGCACCCCCTTGCAGTGCTAGGGCTGGTACTGCCACTACGGGAGCCTCATGGTGTCCTAACATGTCCACGTTGACTGCCAGCTGTTGGCCTACATCCATGCGGCCATCGGCACACTCCCACCACATGTTCAAGCATGGACATACCACAATCGATGAGGGCCATCATCTCACCAGACTATCTATCCGTGAGCTCGGTATAAGCACAGATGGCACCAGACAGTTCACGGAAATTGTTGCTTGCAGATGTGAGACCAGCCCTGTGCAGCCTCGGGCTCTCTCTGGTGTAATGTTCCATACATGCCTGCGCCACCATGACAGCCTGAAACATGCGCCTGGTGGTACCAGTTGTGGCACGTTTGGTAGGGGCATGATGACCAGCAGCCCTACCATGAGAACCCATGGGACATCTGCCTATGTGGTGCCCTGCTGGACATCTGGCTATGCCTGCTGTGACCAGACACAGTAGGCATAGTTACCACACTCTCCTGTGCACTGCCACCAAATGCCAGCTGTCCCTCCGCTATGGCCAATGGATATGGGATATGTATAGGCACTGAAACTGTGTGCGGGGTTGAGGTGGCTAAAAGGGGGATGCCAAATGATGGTGCTGCTTTGGTCCCTGACAACCCCACCTATGTCTCAGCAGTACTATCATCATCTTCGGTGTCTGTGTGGACACCAACATCAGATTACATGCAGGAGGGACCCTGCCCCACCTCACAACCTGTGGGGGAAAACAATAAACGCACTGTAAGACCTGTACAGCATTGCATAACAGTACACACATACACACACACACACACACACACACACACACACACACACACACACACACACACACACACACACACACCACGTTAATACCTACCTGTCTGTGACTTTACAGACAATCCCACATATATTCCCATGCATTCTGCATCCTGTATCACACTTGGTAACATACACTCATTAATACCACTCATTAAAGTATCATTCCTGTAAATGCCTAGACAAGTGATCACAACACAAGTCCTGTTACTCCATTACCTCCCTGACCTAAGTGGAGTGGTTTTACATGGCCTCTCTGCTGTCATTCAGTGTTCACCCTGTGTATGTCCAGACATCATGAGCATGGCCCCTATATGTGAGGGGCTACTGTGTTCACTCCATAATATCATGCACCGGAGTGTCATGTGTATGTATTGTTCAGTACATGCCAGATATGCTGCTCCATCAGCCTATAATGTGACAACTGTAATATATGGATACACTCCCTGGTGTTGTCTAGTAATTCCCCAATGCATCTGTAGTGCTGCATACATGGGTTGTCAGTCACCTCTCTGCTGAATGCAATATTAAGGGTATACTTGGTGTCTACCTTCCCTCCCAATGCCTGTTCCATGCTACAGACCTTACTATACTACGATCTGCCCTGTGATTACATACAGGACAAGTATTCTTGGTGTGTCATGTGTCAGTCTATGTCCATGTACTGCATGATCACAAAGGGAAGTACTGCTGTATGAACAACCCCACAATCATACGTGCATACATGGGCACCCACACAAACACATACATGCACACATGCATCCTACATGCATCAACCTCCCTCCACTTCACCAGAGTGACCCTACAGACAAACTAACCACCCACCAAGATACACACACACACACACACACACACACACACACACACACACACACACACACACACACACATACATACAGGTGAGGTTGCACAACAATGGTACACACAATCCTCCTATTACCCATCTGTCAACATGCATAACATATGGTACACAACAGCATTCAGTGTAGCTGTAGTCAGTCCATGCTAGCAACAGTATACATGTGTGTGATGCATGTGCTGTATTACTAGGTGATGCCCCTTCCCCTGGATACCACTGCACCCATGTACACAGTATTGCTGTGCACCTGCTCTGCACTCTGCCATGTACTGTGCACCACATCTCACAGATGTACAACCCATTGCTGAATGTGTAGTACTGTGTCAGTTATGTCATCTTTAATGCTCACAGCCCCTATGTTTTTCCGCAATACATACCTGGGATGAAATGTGGATAGATGTCATTTGTGAATGCCTGATGTCTGGTTTACAGCGCTCAACATCAGCGGACCATTTATGACCAATCCAGTACTATTACAGTGACAACCGTCAGAGCATACCGTGGCTATGGGGAGTGTACACACCCTTATTGATATGACGCACCATTCCTTGATCTGCCATGGGACCACATCACTGCATATATTAACAGTACATGAGCCCGATATGTAAAATATGTCCTGTACATTCACATGCAGTGTCTACGGAAAGTGTTAGGTGTGTGGATGCTGACCGCGATGCATACACTCCGTGTGTGCATATGTGTGCACACCCTAATCATGACAGTTTGTTGCACCTATTGATATGTGTACTACAGCAGTCTCTGCTCCTGGCGGGTTTATACTAGCATGGGCCATCTACATTTGCCAGTGTATGTTCAGTCTTCCCTACATATGCCCCACTAATCTGCATGATTGCAAGATCTACTCATGTGCATATCCCTTGGTGTTTACACACTGCCATCACTATTGCTGTGGGGGTAGGGCTACATCTGCCACAGTTCCTGAACCTGACTGTGTGCAGATACAGCCATTTTTAACATCCTTAGGATCCATGCTGGAGTGCACTGGTGTGTCATGCTGACCACCTTCAGCCTTTTTGCAGATGCTTGACAAGTAAGGCCTACACATTTGTGTCAGTTTGCAGTGTCCCATACACTGACCACCACATGTTACAGCCTAGTCCCAGCTGATAATGTGGACTACAGTAATACGTTATGCCATAGTGTAACTCGGCAACAGTTGACATTCTACTACTGGTATATACACTGGTGTTACACTGTATACGGGTGATGTTTCAAACATGTCCCTACTGCAGGCCATGTCTCCCACCATTATGTTACTTCCAGTGGACACATTCCGCAATGACAGGATGTTAGTTATCTTGCAGGTGTCTGACATACCCTTCCAATACCACATCATGGTCACCACTGTGATGCCGTGCATTTAACAGCAACCATACATGCACATGTACAGCACGCATTCCGGGTGGGTGTGTTAGATGTGTGCATGGAATATACCATAGCCATTACATGTCCAGTGTATTGGCAAGCATCAATATAAACCATACTCACCAGCTACAGGTTGCTGCCTTGGTGGTATACCAGAGTGACCTACATAAAAGGGTGAGAGATGCAAAGTTAGTGGCCACACCTGTGGCATTGCTACAGGGTGGGTGCAGCATTACAATACATCAACAGTACATGTCCACAATACTACCATGTATGCACATCTGTTTATCACTACTATGCAGCAACAAACTATATCTATGTCATGTCAGATATGCATGATCTACCTGTACAGATACGGATGCATATGCAACAGTGGTCTACTGATGTGCCCTGTGGCCTTACCTGCATGCTCCTCAGCCGGTGTGTGGGTAGCACCCACCTCCATAGATTCATAGGTTCATGGGTAGGTACTAGGCTATTGTCCCAAGGGCCAACATAAGCCTAGCTAACAAGGTTCCCTGGCTTATGCCACCCAAGTAAGTTATTTTCCTGTGCCACTGTCGAGCAGAGACACAGAAGTGATCCCCAGGGTGTATTTCCTATTTCCCATCCACTCATCAAGAATTTTCTTGAAGAGTGCTAATGAAAAACTTTGCTTGACATAGATGGGTAGCCTGTTCCAGAGTATGGGAAGTCTCTGTGACAGGAAGCTATTCCTCCGGCATGTCCTGTGTATTGTGGTGACAAGGTTTAGGTCCCTAGAGTGTGTAGCTCGGAGGGATTGAGATTTCTTTAGGTGTAGCATGTCCAACAACTCTGGGTTTGACATAGCTTTATATGTTAGGCAGAAATCACCTTGGAGTAGGCGATATGCTATGGGGTAAACCTGGAGTTTTTTGAGGCATTCAGTGTTGGGCATTTGTTTGAGGCCAGTAATTCTCTTTGTGAGGTACTTCTGTGGCCTTTCCAGTTGCTGCAGACGTCTTGTGAGGTACATTCCAAAGGGGCATTGTACTCTATAATGGGTTTAATGAGTGTCGAGTAGAGGGGAACAATGACCTCTTTTTTCCTGGATGATAACCATTTTATGATGAGGTGTACCACTTAGGAGGACTGCCTAACTACTGTGGCAATGTGACTATCAAAGGAGAGACTACTGTCCACCTGAGTCCCAAGGTCTCTTATCACACATTTGGTGTTAAGTAGATTGCTGCCTATGTGGTAGCTCATGGGTACAGAGTTTTTACCAAAGGGGATGACACTGCACTTTTTGGCATTGAGCTTGAGGCCATGGCTCTGACAACAGGCATCTGTCTCAGCAAGGCCCTTCTGTAGGATGTCCACATCATTTGGGGACTTGACTATGGCTCCTAGTTTGCAGTCATCTTTGAACTTCATTAGCCAGAGGCCTTCTGTGTTAGCCTGTACTTCAAGTGAAGAAGATACCAAACAGGGGAGGTCCCAGGACTGAACCCTGTGGAACTCCACTTGTCACTGCTTTGAGGTCAGATTTGGAGTCTGCAACTTTTACAGTGTGGGTTCTGTCAATGAGCCAGTTGGCAACCCATCTTAGTTTAGTAAGTTTAGCTATAATTCCAGAATGGGGGATGGTGTCAAAAGCCTTGGCGAGGTCAAGATTGACTGTGTGAACCACCTTACCCTCATCTACGGCTTTGGTGACTGCCTCAAAGAAGTCGATCAGGTTCAGGAGGCATGATCTGCCTTTCATAAACCTGAACTGGATGGGATCTAGAGTTTGGAGGTTACCAATGTCTTTGTTTATGAGTTCCATGATGATATGTTCCATGGCCTTGCAGACCAGGCTCGTCAGGCTAATAGGTCGATAGTTCCCTGGATGAGTGGTGGCTCCCACTTTGTGGAATGGGATAACTGTTGCTGTGCGCCATTCAGTAGGCACAGAGCATGATGCAAGGCTATTATTCAACATGCTGCTTAAGTGGGGAGCCAGTTTGTTCTGAAGTTCATGTAAAACGCAATCTGGGATGTTGTCCAGCCCCATGGATGCTGTGTTTTTGGCTTTAGAAAGTGCAGCTTTTACCTACGTAGTTGTGATTACAGGGACTCTGCATTCTTCCTGTATAGATATGGGCCTTTTAGGAGGTGAAGGGAGGGGTAAAGTTAGCACTGAACCTATCTGCCAGGATGCTAGCAGTATCAGTTGGCTCTGTAATTTTCGTGCCATTGTGCTGTAACTCAGAGTAGATCTGGGTGTTACCATCGAGATTCTTGACATAGCTATATAATGCTTTGTGGTTGTCCTTAGAATTAGTGGCAATTTTGTTTTCGTAGCTAGCTTTGGAGGATCTTATAAGGGATCTCAGTTTCTTACTGAGGCTGACCAGGGAGCTCCTCCACTCATGTGATTTTACTCTCTTTTGCAACAGTTTCTTCCTTCTGTTGTACAGTTTGTTTCTAGCAGGGGACCACCAGATTGGCTTCCTTTTTTTGGAGGATAGCGTCTTGGTTCTGTTTGGGATAGCACAATCCATGCACTCGTGTAAGTGCTTATAGAGTGCATTTGTGTAGGATTCAGCAGTTGTAACTGTATTGTCCATCTGCATGGGTGTCATGAAGTTCACCACTTCTGTCTTAAGAAGCATGAAGTTGGCTTTGAGGAAATCTTTTACCGTGGTTTCCTTAATGGGGGATGGGGGCAGGATGTGGATATCAAGGGTGATTAGCTTATGGTCGATCGGACCAATGAGGAGTTGACTTCAGGTGTGGATCATTGGTCACTCATGTTGGTAATGACTAGGTCTAGGATATTGTTGCCCCTGGTGGGGGTGTGGATAAGTTGATCCAGGGCACTGCAGTTTATGAATTCCAGAAAGCATTGAGCTAAGGAGTTGGTACACGAGTAGTTTTCCCAGTTAATGGTGGGGTAGTTGAAGTCACCCATTATTAGGGTGTTTGGTTGAACCCTAATATTTTCCAGTACATCAAGAAAAGAGGAGTGGGGATCCTGGGGCATGGTGGGGGATCTGTAGCAAGCTACAATTTGGATTGCAGTTTTGCCCAGAGTTAGTTGCACTTGGATAACCTCGGATGCATTATGCTGAGCAACTAGCCTGGAGGTGTTGATATCCTTAATGAATGTTGGTAGACCTCTGCCTTTGGTGTTTCGGTCCAGGTAACGTGGCTGAAAAGTGTGGTATGAGTTATAGCCTGGTAGTGCAGGGGTGCTCTCTGGAGCCTTGAACCAGGTCTCAGTCGCTGCATAGATATCGATGTTCTCCATTTTAAGAAGTGCCTCAAGTGAGTGCATTTTGAGATTTAGACTTCTAGCATTGAATAGCATTACCCTCAGTTTTTGCTTGCTTGTTCCTGTTACGGTGGTGAATTCATTATTTGAACCTTGCCTAAAAAAGGCACTATAGGGGCAGCAAGAGCCTTAGCCAGTATCCGGAATCCCAGGGGCGACAGGTGCAGGCCATCTGTGGCAAAGTTTCATGGCCTGTCGACCATGTCATCCCAAGCAGACAGATACATGATCCCCTTAAAATGACACCAGAAGCTTAGCCAATTGTTGAAGTCAGTCATTTTGTCCTTGTACTGCGGTATAATTTTGGGTGATGGCAGAATGCTACTCAGGGCTAAGGTCATGTCTGCATGGGCTACATGATCGGAGAGCTCTTCCATGTCTCTTTTCATGTAGTCCAGGGAGGTACGTCTCAGGTCATTCACACCAACATGAACAATGACAGAGTCATATTTATACTTGTGGAGTGACCTGAGTGCATGGGTTATGTGGCGGATTCTGGCACCCAACAGGCAGCTGACAGTAACCTTCTCCTTGTTTAGCCTGGTAAGTGGGACATCAGTGTGCCTGACTATAGAGTCACCTATGACTAGTGTGTTGGGTACGTTATTTTGCCTTATTGGCTGTGGTTGAGTGGCACACTGAGTCTGTGGACTATGTGTCATTTGGGTTGTGTTGGGGGGTGGAGGTTGCTTGCATTTCTGCTTTGGAGGTCTCTGTTGCTTAGACAGATTATTATTGAGAACCTCCGCAAATGTTTTTGTGTTACAATGTGTTATATGTTACTATGGCGTCCTGCAGTTGTTGGCTATGCGAACGGGCAGGTGCCATGAGGCTGGCTAGGAGCTCCTCAACGCATGCCAGGGGAGATGGATGGCATAGCCCCCACTGTTGTGAGGTGATTCCCCTGGACTGCAGCAGCATGCTTACAGGCATTGTGAAGCAGGTCAGAACAATGATGCTGGACCTGCACATAACTGCAGTTGTGCAGTCTGACATCATTGACATTGTGGACTAGGTCATTCCACAGGATGGTCCGTTCCTGCTGCTCGGCCCGGTCAAACAATACAGGGTAGTGCTAGATTATGTGGTTTACCACAATGCCATTCTCAGCAGCTGAGTAAGCCAGGAGCCTTCCATATGACATCTTGCATGAAAGACATAAAGATGGAAACAGGTGTGAGCAAGTCATACAGCAAGGTTACTGCAGTTCTTAATATACATCACTGTTACCCCCCCCCCCACCATATCAGTGACAACAAACTGTACGCATAACTCAATAGGTCCATACCTAAAGATGCTTACCTACCGGTGTGACAGATATCGTATTGTACCACACTTTGTGTGATGTGTTTGTAGCCATGTTCTTCGTGTGGACACTGTAATTGCTGGCCTGTTACAGACTATTCACCTGCATGCCATTGTCAGAGCCACTATGGTTCCATATGGCTGTGGTATGCTTGCTATGTGATTGCTGCACATCTGACATTCTGTGTTATTGGGGATATCTATGCATACTGTTGGACATGTTTCAGGATGCTGTAGAGTATTACTACCCACATATGTTCTGGGTCTATATTAGAACATCGAAGTTTCAAAACTTTGAATGTTCTAATATTGAACCATATTCAGCGAAAGCTGAAAATATCGAAGCAACAGAAAACCAAATTTTTTCCTAGGGAAAGAATTAGGTTGTCCATTTCTTTGCTGTATTTTAGCCTGTGGAAAGTTACGGGTCAGGTTCAGGTAAGTGTGCAAATGAGTGCAGGTTAGGGTAGTTAGGGTTAGGGTGCAGGTTAGGTATGTGTGCGATTGTGTGGACGTGAGAGTTAGGGCAAGTTAGGTGAGTTAGGGTTAGGGCGCGGGTTAGGTATGTGTGCGATTATGTGGCCATGAGGGTTAGGGCGGGCTAGGTGAGTTAGGGTTAAGGTGCGGGTCAGGTAAGTGTGCGATTGTGTAGACGTGAGGGTTAGGGCAGGGTAGGTGAGTTATGGTTAGGGCACAGGTGAGGTGAGTGTGCGATAGTGATGGACCTTAGGGTTAGGGTTTGGGTTAAGATAAGTGGATAGTTAGTGGTGTGTGTATAGTTTAGTGTAGGGTTAGGTGTAAGATTTTAGGTGTATGTGTGTGTGGATTGCTGTTTGTTTGGTGTGCTTGTGTTGTGTATATGTGTTTTGGAACAGCAAATTTTTTCCCTAGGAAAAAATTTGCTGTTCTGTGTGTTGGATGTTTTCAGCTTTTGCTGAATAGGTTTCGATATTAGAACATTTGAAGTTTTGAAACTTCAATGTTCTAATATAGACCCATATGTTCTATAATAGTGACACAATAACATGTTTATGGATTATTGGCCAGCAGAACCATCTCTCCAAACTCATCTGTCCATGGTACCTGGCCACATCACATGTGGGATCCACCCTGGGGCCTTCTCATGTACTGGTCTAGCAATACCTTTAGGTGGAACCAACTCAGGGGATACTGTCCCCCCCCCCAGGGGCACACACAGACATGATCTTTCCCCCGAGGCCAGGTCCAGGGTCTGTTCCATAGCAGGCTCCACAGACACAAGTGGGATGTGCTACATCACCGTGAGGCACCCAGTACACATTCACAGGGTCCACATGTCCTCCTGCTCAGCCTCCAGGCCAGACACCTTTGGAACGTGGACTGCTGTTGTGAGTAGCAGAGGGTGGGAGGCTTGTTCCCATTGTGTCCATATTGGGGCCCATGGGGTTTTCACATCACAGACCACACACACACCATCCAGGGTGTTTACCCACCACGTGTCACATACCACCCCTGTAGGCTGTCCCTTGTATCTACCAGCCCTGACCACCTCCACAACTATACCTGCCATACTTCCCCATATTCCTATTCCATACTTCACAGACAAGGGGAATGTGGTCCCAACAAGGTGTTCACATGTGACATACCCGTCCATGTTGCACACACTGACAGCTGTAGATATCTGTGTGTATTGCTATGTGTGCTGTTACCTCGCACATAGCATGCAGCACTGTGGTGGTAATATAGGGGACATGTATTTACATACACATATGTTTGTATGTGTGTTTGTAGATATGTAGACATGTGCATGTAGGTATATATCTATATATGTGTAGATATATATGATGTATATATATGTGTTTATATGTCTACACATGGGTATCTGTATATTTGTGGGCATACATGTATATATATATATATATATATATATATATATATATATATATATATATATATCTATATATGGGGTACATTCAGACATCAGGTCCACAATCTCACAACACCTTCCTAGCTGCACTGTTCTGCCTTGCTACAACACAGACAGGTGCCACATATGGACACAGCTTGACATTAGGGGGACATATGTAGGGCCAGAGTGCAGGTAACCCTATTACACACCTATGGCATTCCAGCATGCTACAATACAGGTTACCCTGAGTATCCTGCAAGTGGTGGGCTGTGTAACCCATGTGTCCATCATTATGGCATTACTTCCACCACCAGCTATTGGCTACAGTAATATACATGCTTCCCATTGCACAACACACATTATGATGGCTTACATCTTATCAGTCAGTGCTGCTCTGCCCAGTTGACGGGTATGGCGCACTACCCACAGGGACAGACTCTATTGTCCTTAGCAGTTATTCAGCTGAACATCATTACAACAACACCTGATGGCACATATAAATCATTCCACATCATCTATCCCATTATTATGGACCAAGTACTACAGTCACTTACATGCATATATACTTCACATACCTGTTGTGGGAATGATGTCTCTCCCCTGGATAGTTTGTTGGATGGATGTTTTTTCTTTTCTGTTCTTTTTTTTTTTTTTTTTTTGCCTTTCACTCTCTCTCTCGCTCCAGTAAATGGATTGAGCTGCTTTGGATAGATTGCAGCATGGCTTTTGCAAGTGATGCACATGATCAGGTTATGGCCTCTGCACCAATCTGTGTCCTCCACTTGCTACCTGCATGCAGCATTCTGTGTAGTACTTCCAATTACTACAATCATGGCAACCCACTACTATAAATCCCTACATCATGTGGGCGTGGTCCCTTTACCTTTCCTGTATGGTGGGCATCTTTCCTGTGTGTGGGCAGCAGTGTTACAGACAGGTAGAAATACCTCTTACAAGAGAAATTGCACACTCAGGCCAGCTACATATTTGTATGAGGTTCCAGCAATACAGAGTGTGAGTAGTGTTGTATGCATTGTATAGCACTGGTGTTACAGGGTTTTTGTGTATATACTAATTTAACATGGAATGCAGTCTGTCTGCATAGCTCTCAACTGTCAGCCTATCCACTTGATGGCCAGAGGTGTGCCTGTTATGTTTTGTCTGTCCACCACACCGATCTTGTGTCAGATATATCACTGGTAGTGTGTGTCTTGAGTGCTATCAGTGCATGGCTACATCCATTTGTGTTTCTAACTTCATATGCCTGACTAAGGGTATGTTGCAGCCTATCCTGTAACACCAGTGACTTGCTTAGTGTATGAAAACAGTATTTCACATATGGGCCTGTGTTCCAGCCTCTCTCCTCCACCTACATACCAGGCATTGTCCATATGACATGCTGTCAGGGGTTGTTATGTAGTGGGCTGTGAGTATGTCATGCTGCTATTTCTGCCATTCATCTACTGCTGTTGTGGCCCCCACACATATTGTGGGGTTGGGTCCATATATGTGCGTCCTTCATGCACACAATACATGTGTGCCCTTATGCACTCCAGAGGCCAGTGTGTGTAACAGTGGTATATGGTCCTGTATGTCGGTCTTTGGGGGGATGCACCATAACTAACCTAGGCTGTTACAGCATTTGGGGGTATCAGGGGTAAGCTGCCTTAAGGTATCTGGATGTATATTACCATACAATGCACCTTGGGTAAATGCAGGCCTACTGCTTCCTGCCATACAGACTTGCTTCCTGCATACAGACTGTTTTGTTTTTCAGTGTGGCTGTGATGGTGTCAGTTATGCCTTATTATGTAACAGATACATCCCGTTGTGTCAACTGAGGTCCTTACCCCCTAGGGATTGTGTACAGAGTGTAGATAGAGGCTGCTGGAGTATACATCTACATTACTTACTGTTGATTGATTGTTATCCTGTGGCCCAGTCTGTCTTTACTATTGTACTACCTGAAGGCCTTGGCCTGGACAGCAACATATGTTAACCTTTCCAGACTACTGTATTAATATAA